>NC_056726.1:1975502074-1975632074 GCF_019279795.1 Protopterus annectens
GTTTACATCCCAATTCTCATTCTTCTTGCACTTTGTTGCTGTTACTGCCATAAGTACAAGAAATGGCTCTTCCATAGATGCAACCTTTCGACTGTCCCTGATTTGCCAGAACTTCCTTTAATTTGCTTCATATTTTGCTGTGTCCCTCATAAACATTTTAATTGTAAGGTAATTTCCTGAGGATATAGTCATTCAGTAATGCCAGACATTATATTGTTCAGAATATGCATGCCATTGCAAAACCTGCTGTACTATTAGAGTAATATTTAAAAATTGTCCCTGGTTTTGGGTGTTTGCCCCCCCCCCCCATTGTCCCTGGTTTTGGGTGTTTGCCCCCCCCCCATTATTTTTGACTTTGTCTAAAATTCTTGAGCAAAGAAGTTGAGAGACATGCATCAGTGTCATTAATTCAAGTAACATGTGATATAATTCAAGTAACATGTGATATATATATATATATATATATATGTATATACATGCCACAAATTTCCCTGGCTTAAATGAGAGTGTAAGTTTGAGTAGTTTTTTGATAATGCGTTCATGGATTGGACAATAGTTAACAAACATTTTTTTTCATTTAAGGTAGACAATGTTTCATTGTTTGTTGATATTTTTATCTCATTCTTTTTATTTAAGGGGTTTGTGTATGAGTCCTATATTTATTAACATATATTTTTATGGTATGTATGGTTTTAAATGATGATTAGGTGTGAATATCACATGATTTGTTGGATGTATATATAACACTCAGTCAGCTTGTCTTTGTATTCTGAAGAAGTCAGCTGATAGTTACTGACGAAAGCACTCAATAAACGGAACTTTGGTTGTGGATTGGAAACTGGACTGGTTCTTTGCTTTTAAGTTTGTGGTTGGTTCTTGGTCTTTTCATATATATATATATATATATATATATATATATATATATATATGTATATATATATATATATATATATATATATATATATATATATATACACACACACACATATATATATATATATATATATATATATATATATATATATATATATACATATATATATATATATATATATATATATATATATATATACACATACACACACATATATGTATATTGCCTTTTCCCTCCATAAATCATGTCATGCCCTGTATGCATTTCCTGTACTAGGATTCTCTTCCCTAACCACCATTTCATTTTGATATGGGGATGTAAAGATTTCTCGATTGCTTCAGTGTGCTCCCCTTTGGCTAGTTTAAATGCTTGTGCATAAAACCCACAGAATTGTTACCAAGATTCTTATTTCCCATCTCAGACTGATATAGTCCATCTTGCCAGTGTAGACTTGAATCTCTCCTAGTCAATGATCATCCCACAATAAAGAGAAATCTATGAGTTACACAACAGTAAATTAGCCTTTCTGAACATCAAAATGCAAAGTGATTTCCCATTAAGCATTCTAAAGACAAGCAGAAATAGTGGTTTTGTAGTGGATTTCATTAATGTGCATTTGTCTGAATTCTGTTTCTGCAAATAAAACTGAGTAAAACAGTCTGTTTCAAAAGTATATAACCACATAACAAATTGGAGTGTGTAGGGACAAACTCTCCGCATCCCATCTTAATTATATCCAGCTGTAGGGATGCCACCAATTTCTGTAATCTGTTTTTCAGTAGGCCGTTGTCAATTGCTCCAGCATGGAAGATGACATCAGGTTTTCTGTCTTTAGTAGAATCTAGAATACTGTTAAAAAAGGGATAATTAGTAGGGTATATACAATATTGCATGATAACTATAGGAATCAATCAGATGAAGTTAGAAAGGACTGGGAATAGAGACTGGATAAGCAATTCATATAGAAATAATGGGAGGATATATCTATGGCTCCCAAATATGCAATGAAATCTAGAAAATTTACAATCTTTGTTTGCAAGTGTTTCTATAGGTATTTTATACCCCAAGCAGACTGCAAATAATTTTTCATCAAGTAGATTGCAAATGTTAGTAGTGTGATGGAGAATAAAGAGGTAATTGGGAACATTTTTGGTGGAGTATGAGTTGGCAGACTTTAAAAATTCCCTGCAAACTAACCTATAAGAAATACTGAGTGATTAAATTGGTATAAATAAGGAAATTATTTTTTGAGCTGTGGTACAGAATTAGAATTGACTAAATGTAGTAAGGCCTTGCTGAATTTAATTTTGATGGCTACCAAAAAAACAATTACTAGAAAATGGAAATCATAGTCTAACCCAACCACACTAGAAGTAGTCAATATAGTAACATAGATAAAATACCTGTAAATGGGATCTTTAGAAATAGGTAGGAGCAAATTGAATAGAAAAAAAATTGCATTGTGGGAACAGTACGTGCAGAATAATGTTTTGGAGGAGAAATGAGGATTAAGGGAAGACAGGAATTCCATGGGATATGTAATGTTTGTCTAACAAAGATTGTATAGAAGATTATATATGATGTATAATGTGTGCAACTAAAATATGTCAATATGGTTTGTTTTCATTTTTACAAATGTATGTTTGCCTGTGTCATCAGTAATAATTCAATAAAGATGTTTCTTGTTTCAAAAAAGTTTTCAAAGCACTGGAGCTCCTACACACAAACTTTTTACAGCTTCTTACACCCCACTTCTGTTTTTTTAAAGAAAACTATCTAACTGATAATTGTAAGTTCACAAATCTATATTAGGAAAATTCCAATACCATGCAGCCCTACACATCTAAGAAAATCCCTGCCATTTAATAACTGCTTTCTCTTGCTCTGTCTCACACAGTTACACATATTTGCTGTTTTTCAGATTTTCCTCTGCTAGTTACTGACTGTGAAGCATGATGTTGTGCTAGTTACTGACTGTGAAGCATGATGTTGTTCTAGCTAACTGCTCATTAAGGAAATGAAACTATATCACTACGATACAATTCAAATTTGTGAAACTCACTGAATGAACTGCATTTTATATAAAGAACAATATTCCTGAATCTGATTAAAATAATGGATTTGTACTCATAGACTGAACTTCCTTCCAAGTGTCTTAGTGTCATGTGAGATAGACATATTACGCTAACTACCCCTTTCTCAGAATTAAGCCAAAATGAAAACTGTGCATTGGAGGAAATGTAATCAGCAGGGTACACTTTATACACCAATGCACTGAACACACTATATGAACACTGAAAATAAATATTGTGTGCGTATTGATATTTTCTGAGTCAAAAATAATTTTCTTTTCTCTTCGTAGGTAACAGTTGAAAAGAGTGACAATGAAAATGTTGTGGTGCTGACAATAGACCAGAAGAGAAATGATGTTGAAAGAAATATTCAAGAAGTGAAGAGGTAGAGAAGTATATACTTTTTGTAGTTCATAAAGACATATAGCAGAACCATAGATCAGTAGGCAAGTTTAATGTCTGAATGACAAAAAGGTGTTAAGAAATAATTAATGAAATGAGATATGAAGTCTAGACCTTATAATAATACCAACATGAAGAGAGAATGACCCCGGGAAGGCAGTTACCAAAACATAATGACATTAGTATAGTATTTGAATCTTAGAACAGATGTCCAACAACTAGAGGAAGAAAGGAATAGCATCCTTGGGTCATTTACAAAATGTTTCCAGGAAACTGGCCAGTGTTTATGCACATTACAACTTCCCATGATAACTTTCCAGGATGCCTCCTAAACAGTCAAAAATACAACTTATCAGGCTTTGTGCGATCAGAATAGAGGAGTGAAATGGTCACCCCCCTTCATATGGAAGGGCCTTCAGCAAATTCTGGAAACTACAGGCCCATTAGTCTGACGAGTCTTATTAGCAAAGCCATGGAAATTATCAAGAAGGACATAGGAGACCTCCAGACATTGCATTGATCCTAGTTTAGCTGTTTCAAATGAAAGTCATGCTTACTCTGCCTGGTGGATTTCCTTGAAAAGGTCACTAAGGCAATGGATGAGGGAAATGCTGGAAATACTGCCTACCTAGATCTGGCTAAAGCATGTGATACAATATCCCACTCAGGAAATGTCAACAAACTTATGAGACTAGGCATAAACCCTTGTATAACATACTAGATAGTATCATCACCTACTACCCTTATCCAAGAGGGACACAGGTGACATGCGCAGGCTAAATTTATGGTCTTCCATCCAGTTGTCTAAGTTGCACTTAAATAGGGTCATTGAGGAGCTCTGTTTTATGTGAATTGGTAGTTTGTTGCAGACGAGTGGCAATCTCTGGGAGACATATCTGTCTGTCTAGCATGTCCTGTTAATTTTACAGGCTAGGTTAAGGTCCCTAGAGTGAGTGAATCTTTTTCCATTTGACTTGTGGATGTGCAGCATTTCCATTAGGGCAGCCTCCAAGACTGCTCTGTAGGCCAGGCACAAGTTGCCTCTCAGCGGCCTATATGATACAGAGTACAGTGACAGGGTCTTCAGTCTGTCCATGAAGGTCATGTGTTGAAGGCCCTGAATTTTCTAGCTCACAGATAGAAGCCAAGCTGTTAGGATTGGTGAGGCCACCTCGACAAAGAGGCCAGTCACCAGTGGAGTCCCCCAGGGCCCTGTGATAGGCCCACTCCTCTTTAGCATCGACTTCTCAGATGTTAAAGCTAATGTCAAAGGCCTCTGGTTAAACAAGTTCATGAATGATTGAAACTGGAAGCAGTCATTGAATCCCCCAAGACTAAAGCACCCTTCAGGAAGGTTTAACACAGACATTTTTTTTTTTACCAAAGCCGTAGCTTAAAATGCAATACCAAGAAATGTGTTATAGTACCTTTTAGGAAGTCAGCCATCCTGGGTAACTACAGCATCTATAAAAGAGCCTTAAACATTGATTCACTAGTTAGGGATCTGAGAACTCATGTAGATAGTACCCTAGCCTTCAACTAACATGTGTCCAAGGTAGTAAGAAAATCCTTCTATGTTGTTCAACTTATAAGTAAGGGCATGGCATTTAGGCCCAAAGAGGTAATTGTACAACTGTACTTGGCCCTCATCAGACCCTTCATAGGTTCATAGGAGGTTACTAGGCTACTGACCCTAGGGCCTTTATAAGCCTAGCCGTGTTATACCCTTGTTCTCTTACTGACTAAGTTGTATGGTCTATATTTGCAGTGCAAGTCTATGATCATCACCTACTACCCTTATCCAAGAGGGACACAGGTGACATGCGCAGGGTAAATTTATGGTCTTCCATCCAGTTGTCTAAGTTGCACTTAAATAGGGTCATTGAGGAGCTCTGTTTTATGTGAATTGGTAGTTTGTTGCAGACGAGTGGCAATCTCTGGGAGACATATCTGTCTGTCTAGCATGTCCTGTTAATTTTGCAGGCTAGGTTAAGGTCCCTAGAGCGAGTGAATCTTTTCCCATTTGACTTGTGGATGTGCAGCATTTCCATTAGGGCAGCCTCTAAGACTGCTCTGTAGGCCAGGCACAAGTTGCCTCTCAGCGGCCTATATGATACAGAGTACAGTGACAGGGTCTTCAGTCTGTCCATGAAGGTCATGTGTTGAAGGCCCTGAATTTTCTTGGTGAGAAACCTCTGAGGTCTCTCCAGCTGCTGCAGGTGTCTGGTAAGGTACATAAAGAAGGGTGCATTATGCCCTATTAATGGTCTGATGAAGGATGTGTAGAGGGGAGTTATAACATCCATAGCTCTGGATGTGATCCCCTTACTTACTTATGAGACGTGCAACATAGAAGGCCTTCTTTACCACTGTGGACATGTGCTGATCGAAGTTAAGGTTGCTATCAATCCCTGTTCTCAAATCTCTCACCACAGGGTTTGAGGTAAGGGAGGTACTGTTAATATTGTAATTTGCAGGGACCTCCCCTTTGCCGAAAGGGATGATATCTCATTTTTTTGCATTTAGTTTAAGTCCATGGCTTTGGCACCAGTCATTTGTCTGAGTAAACCCTTTTTGTAGTATGTCAGCATCATTGGGGGACTCAGTGATTGCACCCAGGTTGCAGTTATCGGCAAACTTGGTAAGCCGCAGGCCATCTATTTTTACCTAGACTTCTGAGAAATAGATTCCAAACAGTAGGGGGTCCAGTACAGATCCTTGTGTAACACCACTGGCAAATGGTCTGTTGGTACAGGTGGAATCTCCAACTTTGACTGTATGCATTTTGTCAGTGAGCTAGTTGGTTACCCAGCTAGTGACATATGGGTTAATTCCCAGTTGGGTGAGTTTCTCAATGATGCCTGAATGGGGGATTGTGTCAAAAAGCCTTGGCTAAGTCAAGATAGGCTGTGTGTACTGTTTTGCCTTCATCCAGGGCTTTGTTGACATTCTCGAAAAAGTCCACCAGGTTTAATAAACATGATCTACCCTTAACAAAGCCAACTTGGGTCAGGTTAAGAGTCTGAAGGTCACCTATGCCTTCATTGATAAGATCCATGATGATTCTCTCCATGAGCTTGAAGATAAAGGATGGTTAGGCTTACGGGGTCTATAGTTCCCAGGTCAGTTGATGGACCCCCTTTGTGCAAAGTAATTACTGTTACTGTTTTCCAATCTGCTGGGACCAAGCCAGTACTTAGATTATGGTTGAAGAGAGTGCCAAATATTGCCATTGTGTCCTTTTTTAAACCATTTAGTTGGCAGCCTGAAATGTTATCCAGTCCCATAGAGGCTGTGTTTTTGACCACAAAAAGTGCAATTATGACCTGCTATTTTGATGTACTCGGTGGAGGACTGGTGACAGGTATGCTTTGGGTTATGTCTGGTGGGGACAGGGGGGTAACGTTTGCATCAAATCTGTCTGCTAGCAGGTTGGTGATGTCCTCAGGGTCAGTATAAGTGGTACTGTCCTCTACGAGTTCGGCACAAAGCTGGGCCTTCCCTTTTAGATTTCTGAAGTAGCTAAAGAAAGCCTTGTGATTATCCTTAGCTAGAGATATTAGTTCAGCTTCATAAATACTTTTAGAGAACTCTACAAGATATCTAATTTGCTTGTTCAATCTGTAGAGGGTCTCCTTCCTCTGCTGATTCAGTTCCCTCCTGTTCAAAGACATTAGTTTCTTCCTCTTGTTGTATAACCTATTTATGCTTGATGAGATGACTAACAGGGTGGCTTGGTTTTTTTTGTGAGGTCCTTGTTTTGATCCTTTCAGCTACAGCTGAGTCCATACATCTGTGGTAGCAGGGGGTTTAAAACTATTTATGCCATCACTTAGGAGGCTATAATTTGCATTGGAGAAATTTTTCATCCTTTTTTCTCGGGGGGGGGGTTAGGTATGATTGTTACTTTGAACGAGACTGATTTATGATCACATCTTACCAGGGAGGGCAAAACACAAGGGGTAGTGCAAATACCCCCCATGTTGTTGTGTACTAAGTCTAGGACATTCAAGCCCCTTGTGGGGGTGACAGACCATTTGTATTCACAAAGTCCAGGAACCTTAGGGCGAGCGTGTTTGTGCTCATATATGTATATCACAATCAATGGAAGGATAGTTGAAATCACCCATGACCAAGGTGTTTGGCTGCACAGTGACTGACACAAGTAGGTCAAAGTAGGCAGAATGGTTGTTGTACTTCATGTTGAGGGACCTATAACTAACAATGATATGGAAGGGGGTTTTACCTACAGTTTAGACTTGGAGTAGCTCTGGGGAGTCGTACTGTTTGACCAGTCTCAAGGTCTATTTGTCTTTAATAAAGATGGATACACCTCCACCTTTGGTACTTTCATGCTCATTTTGAGGTCTGAACATGTGGAAGGCATTGCAGCCTTGCATGGCTGGGGTGCTCTCTGCGACCTTGAACCATGTCTCTGTGACTGCACAGACATTGGCATCTTCCAAGGTAAGGAGTGCTTCCAGTGAGTGCAGTTTCTTTTTTAGACTCCTAGCATTAAGCAGCATAACCTTGAGTTTCTCTAGTGGAATTTTTTATGTAGAGAATGTTGTTATTATGACATTGCCTAAAAAATGCACTATGGGGGAGGCAAGTACCTTTGCCTGTAACCAAAAACCAAGAGTCAACAGGTGAAGACCATATATGGCAAAGCAGAGTGTCCTGTCAATCATATCTTCCCAGGCTAACAGATAGTGGAGCCCCCTGGATTGACACCAGAAGCTAAGCCAATTGTCAAAGTCAATATTTTTTTATCTATATTGAGGCATTATCCTAGGTGAAGGTAAAATGCTTCTTAGGGCTAGGGACATACCTGCCTGGGACACATAATCTGAGAGCTCAGTCATGTCCGTCTACATATAGTCTAATGAGGTGCATCTCAAGTCATTCATTCCAACATGAACTATGACAGAGTCATAACGGTAGTTGTTGAGAAACTTGAGTGCGTGCATGATCTGATGGATCCTGGTACCTGACAGGCAGCTGACCGTGTCCTTCTCCTTGTCCAGCCTGGTGAGGGGGACATCTGTGTGTCTCACTATGGAGTCACCTATGACCAAGACATTTGGTTTTGATGTGTTTTGCCTTAGGGACTTACTGGCTGAGACACTGTTGTGTGTATTATTATGTGTAACAGATTCTGTTGGGTCTGCAGTGTGTGTAGCAGGTTTGCACTTGGGAGGTCCCTGACCTTTAGGCAGATTTCTAGCGAGTACCTCTGCATATGTGGGTTTATGTGTTGTAAGCTTATTATGTGCAAGAGGTGAAGTGAGTGTGCTGACACCCTGTTTGATATCTGGTTTGTTGTTATCTGAGAGAATTGATTCCAAATTCATAGTATCAATACATCTCTCACATGTATTTGTTTTAGGAGTAACTGGTTGTCAGTATACATGAGACAATTGCTACATTGCCTCAAGATGCCCATGGCAATCAGGCTGGCTGGAGAAATGGTGGGAAACTGTCCGTCCATTATGGCAGGTATATACTGTAGTGACTAGTGGGAAGTGGGCTAGATGAGCAAGGTTTTGCTGTAAGACTAACAAAAAGTGGCTATTCTATGGAGAGCTATGGGTGGAAAACTGTGTCAGTGCTTCACAAGGCACAACTGATATGCTCACAGGGCAGCAGTGCAATCTCTGAGCAGCTCTGGTAAACTGAGTGCAAATCTGCGCAAACACAACACTTAAATACAAGCAAAGGTAAATGATTGTAAACAAAGTAACCAAAGGGAAAGCCCAAGACTGTGCTTTATTTCAGCAATCCCCAACTCAGATGGGTCCTTGGCTGCTCACTTCTGTCATAAGGGTGCAGGAGGGCCTTCTTAATGTAAGATGGCTGGTTTTAGTGCTCAAATAATACCAAACAGTCTACATTCAGCAAGCCTGAATCTAGCCTATGCTATAAAATGCAGAAGTACTAGAAATTCAAAGTGCAGAAAATCAGTCATAACAGAGTATAATGCGCCGTTTAGTATGTATCTAACAAAACACATGCGGTAACTGGAACATCCACATAGGTTCCTTACAGAAATAATATAGGGAGTAAGCACAATGAGCCTATGTTAATCACCTCAAGGCCCTTTCTCTTTATTTGACCTCATAAAGACTTCTGCGAACTGATCTTTCCCTGACTTACAAGGCACCCCTAAACCCAGTTTTGATGAACCTTTTGCACATCCCCAAAACAAACAGCATTGGAACTAGTAGATCATAAGACCTACATTTTGCTTGCAACATAAATAGGACTTTTTGGAGAAACAGATATGTTTCTCAGAGAATTCCCATTCTTTGGAACAGTCACCCAATCAATGTGAAGTAGATAACCCTATTTAAGTGCAACTTAGAACACTGGATGACTAATTAGAAATTCACGTATTGTTCTGGCATCCATGTCTCTGATGGACAGAGTCAATCAGTAATTGACCTCCTATATAAATAGGATCAGACATAAACACTTCTCCAAAGCTGATTACAGCCTCCTCAGGGATGGTATAAATAGCTTCACAGCCCCCTCCCACTTTGTAGGAAGTGGCGCCAATATCTAAAAGTACACCAAAACACTATACTAGCATTTATATAGATGCATGGAATCAGGAATACCCAACAGGACTAAGTCAACCTCCACAAGTAAGAGTATACCTGTCTAGTGGACATCTGCAATAAATAACCTCTATAGCAAAAGGGAAAACATTGCTGTCCAAGACTAAGAAGGAGTAGGTGCCCAATTGGAAGCAATGTCTCCTTAGCCTGATCAAGCAAATAAGAGCACTAGTGAAATCCTCCAAAGCAAATTTCGAGTCCAAATTGGCCACATCTACTAGAGACAATCATAAGGCCTTCTTCACATATGTCCACAACCTCAAAGGAAGCACCCAGATCTGTTCAGAACTGGGTGGTCAAGGACACCACATATACAAATGCTGTAGATATAGCCAAACTCACTGGCTGACTGATTCAGCGAAAACTCTACCCCTCTCTCCCCCATCAGTAAATCAGGGCATCCTCAGTACCTGCCCCCTTTCCCTTGTATCTAGGGAACAGGTCATCACTGCTCTCACAAAGGCAAAGAATACAGCCTCCATAGGACCCGATAACATCCTAGGCTGCAACCTACGTGAACTCAGACAGGAACTTGCAGTGCCATTAGGCACCCTATTCAACCAAAGCCTGAGTACTGGCTTCATCCCAGCTGATTGGAGGACAGCCACTGTCATCCCTTTACACAAAGGTGGTGCATCCATCGATCCAGGAAATTATAGACCCATCAGCCTAACTACCTAATCTGCAAGACCATGGAATGGATTATCATGGACCTCATTAACAAGGACATTGGCAACCTCAAAACACTTGATCCCACACAATTTGGCTTCGTCAAGGGGAGGTCATGTCTGCTAAATTTGGTCGAATTCTTTGAGACAGTCACCAAAACATTGGACGAGGGGAAGATGGTGCACACCGCCTACCTTGACCTGGCCAAAGCCTTTGACACTATTCCCCACTCAGGCATAATAGATAAACTCTGTCAACTAGGCATCAATCCATATCTCACCAGATTGGTAGCAAACTCACTAACTGATAGAACCCATGTAGTCAAAATAGGGGAAGTCACCTCAAGCAGTAGAACCGTAACAAGCAGCATACCCCAGGGTTCGGTCTTGGGGCCTCTGTTACTTGGGATATATGTTTCTGAGGTGCAGGACAAAAACCAGTGGCCTATGGCTGTCCAAGTCTGCAGATGACTACAAGCTGAGTGCTGTCATCAAGTCCCCTAGTGATGTAGACATCCTCCAAGAGGGTCTCACTCAGACAAATGACTGGTGAAAGAAACATGGCCTCAAGCTGAATACCAAAAAATGCATCATCATCCCCTTTGGGGAGAGTGATGTCCCCACAAATTATTACATTAATAACAACATCCTAAGCACTCAATCAGTCGTGAGGGATTTGGGCACCCAGGTTGATAGCAATCTAACTTTTGACCACTATGTTGCTTCCGTGGTATGGAAAGACTTCTACATGGCCCACCTCAAAAGTAAGGGTATCTTATCCAGGGACAAGGAGGTCATAATATCCCTGTATTCTTCCCTTATAAGGCCCATTATTGAGTACACTGCACCTTTCGACATGTACCTCGCAAAACACATGCAGCAGCTGGAGAGACCACAGAGGTTCTTCACCAGGAGAATCTAGGGCCTCAAACATCTACCATACACAGATAAGCTAAAAGCCCTATTCCTCTACTCAGTTTCATGCAGACTCCTCAGAGGTGACTTCTGTTTGGCATACAAGGCGATCATGGACGCCCCCCTTGATGGGACTGCTGCAAATCTGCAAGTCAAGCTCCACTCAAGCAACCCGCACGCCCAGCCTCAACCTCGTCTGTGACATCAACAAGACTTGTTGGCGGGACAGATTTGTGTCCAAGAGACTCCCTCATCTATGGAATAGACTCCCTCTCCACATCAAGCAGAGAACCTCTTTACCCTTTTTTAAGTGCAACCTGCATAACTGGATGGGAAACAGAAAATATACCCCTGGGATTCCACCCATGTCCCTGCTGGACAGGAGCATTGGGTGCTGATTTGTCTAAACATGGGCTAAACTCTTGGCTAGGCTTATAAGGGCTTCAGGGCCAATAGCCCAAGTAACCTGCTATGATCCTATGAACTTCACAGTTTCATACCTCCAACTGTACTAAAGGCTTCTGCAGTTCAACACTCTGTAACTCAGTGAGGCAGTCCTACCACTACTCCCACCATAACATCACAGCATCCTACCTCCAGCTGTACTAAAGACTTCTGCATTTCAACACTCTGTAACTCAGTGAGGCAGTCCTACCACAACTCCCACCCTAACCTCACAGCTTCCTACCTCCAGCTGTACTAAAGGCTCTGCACTTCAGCACTCTGTAACTCAGTGAGTCAGTCCTACCACTATTCCCACCATAACCTCACAGCTTCCTACCTCGAGTTATACTAAAGACTTCTGCTGTTTAACATTCTGTAACTCAGTGAGGCAGTCCTACCACTACTCCCACCATAACAGTACCTGACAGCTTTAGCAAAATCTAAGGGTAATGCTACTCAATGCTAGAAGTCTAAACCTCGAAATGCACTCACTCGAGGCACTCCTTAAAATGGAGAACATCGACAACTGTGCAGTGACAGAGACCTGGTTCAAGGCTCCAGAGAGCACCCTTGCATTACCAGGCTATAATTCATACCACACCATTTGGCCACCTAACCTTGACCAAAATATTAAAGGCAGAGGCGTGTCCATACTCATTAAGGATATCCTCACCTCCAGACTAGTTGCTCAGCATAATGCATCCGAGATTTCCAAGTGCAACTAACTCTGGGCAAGACCGCAATCCAAATTGTAGCTTGGTGCAAATCCCCAACCACACCCCAGGATTACCACTCCTCATTTCTTGATACACTGGAAAATATTAGGGTACAAGCCAACACCCTAATAATGGGAGATTTCAACTACCCCACCATTAACTGGTAAAACTACTCATGTACCAACTCTTTTGCTCAACGTTTTCTGAAATTCATAAATTCCAATGCCTTGGATCAACTTATCCACACCCCCACCAGGGATAGCAATATCCTAGACCTGGTCATTACCAACATAGGCGACAAGTGTTCCACACCAGAGGTCTATTCCTCATTGGTCAGATCCGACCACAAGCTAATCATCCTAGACAGCCACATCCCGCCCCCACCCCTCATTAGAGAAACCACCGTAAATAATTTCTCCAAAGCCAACTTCACACTTCTTAAGATAGAAGTGGCAAACTTCACAACACCCATGCAGACAGACAATAGAGGTACGACTGTTGAATCCTACACAAATGCACTTTATAAGCACTTACACGAGTGCATGGGTCGTGCTATCCCTAACAGAACCAAGATGCTATCCTCCATAAAAAGGAAGCCAATGTGGTGTTCCTCTGCTATAAACAAACTCTACAACAGAAGAAAGAAACTGTTCCAAAAAAGAGTAAAATCCCATGATTGGAGGAACTCCCTGGTCAGCCTCAGTAAGAAGCTGAGATCCCTCATAAAATCCTCCAAAGCTAATTACGAAAACAAAATCACCACTGATTCTAAAGACAACCACAAAGCATTCTATAGCTATGTCAAGAATCTCAATGGCAACACTCAGATCTGCTCTGAGTTACAGCAGAATGGCACTAAATATACAGAACCAACTGATATTGTCAACATCCTGGCAGATAGGTTCAGTGCTAACTTTACCCCCCTCTCACACCCTAAAGAGCTCATCTCTATACCAGAAGAATGCAAAGTTCCTGTAATCATGGCAGCACAGATAAAAACCACACTCTCCAAAACCAAGAACACAGCATCCGTGGGATCTGACAACATCCCAGGCTGTGTTCTACATGAACTACAGAATGAACTGGCACTCCACCAAAGTACCATGTTCAGTCATAGCCTCACCTCAGGCTTTCTGCCCACTGAATGGTGCACAGCGAAGGTTATCCCACTCCGCAAAGGGGGAGCCAACATGGACCCCAAGAACTGCCATGCCATTAGCCTGATAAGCCTGGTCTGCAAGGCCATGGAAAGTATCATCATGGAACTTATAAACAAAGACACTGGCAATCTCCAAACTCTGGACTCCACCCAGTTTGGGTTTGTAAAAGGCAGATCATGTCTCCTAAATCTGATAGACTTCTTTGAAGCAGTCACTAAAGCTGTAGATGAGGGTAAGGTGGTTCACACAGCCTATCTAGATCTTGCCAAGGCATTCAACACTATCCCCCACTCTGGAATTATAGATGAACTCACTAAACTAGGTATAAATCCCTATGTTACAAGATGGGTTGCCAGCTGGCTCACTGACAGAACCCACACTGTGAAAGTAGCAGACTCCAAATCCCACTTCAGACCAGTGACAAGTGGAGTACCGCAGGGTTCAGTCCTGGGCCCTCTCCTGTTTGGTATCTACTTCTCTGAAGTACAGGCTAACACAGAAGGTCTTTGGCTAATGAAGTTCGCAGATGACTGGAAACTAAGAGCCATAATCCAAACTCCTAATGATGTGGACATCCAACAAAAGGGACTCACTGAGACAGATGCCTGGTGTCAAAGCCATGGCCTCAAGCTCAATGCCAAAAAGTGCATTGTCATCCCCTTTAGTAAAAACTCTGTACCCATGAACTACCACATAGGTGGTAGTCTACTTAACACTGAAAGTGTGAAAAGAGACCTTGGGACACAGGTGGACAGTAGTCTTTCCTTTGATAATCACATCGCCACAGTAGTCAGGAAATCCTTCTACATGGCACACCTCATCACAAAAGGTTTCTCATCCAGGAAAAAAAGAGTTCATTGTTCCCCTCTACTCATCACTCATTAGACCAATTATAGAGTACAGCACCCCTTTTGGTATATACCTCACAAGACATCTACAACAACTGGAAAGGCATCAGAAATACCTCACAAAGAGGATTACTGGCCTCAAACAGATGCCTTACGCAGACCATCTCAAAAATCTCCAGCTTTACTCCGTTGCATATCGCCTACTCAGGGGCGATCTCTGCCTAACATACAAAGCTATGTCAAACCCAGAGCTGTTGAACATGCTCCACTTAAAGAAATCCCAATCCATCCGAGCTACACAGTCTAGGGACCTAAACCTTGTCACCACAATAAACAGAACATGCTGGAGGGATAGATTCCTGTCCCAGAAACTTCCCATACTCTGGAACAAACTACCTATCTGTATCAAACAAAGCTCCTCATTAGCACTCTACAAGAAAAATTTTGATGAGTGGATGGGAAATAGGAAATTCACCCTGGGGATCACTTCTGTGGCTCTGCTCGACAGAGACACAGAAAAATAATTTTCTTGGGTGGCAAAAGCCAGGGTACCTTTTTGGCTAGACTTATATAGGCCCTAGGGTCAATAGCCTAGTACCTACCTATGAACCTATGAACATCACAGCTTCCTTCCTCTAGCTGTACTAAAGGTCTTCTGCAGTTCAACACTCTGTAACTCAGTGAGGCAATGCTGTCAGTTCTCCAACCATAACCTGATGATGTGAGGTGAGATGAACCTAGCATGATTCAGCTCGCTGATTATGTGTCACAGGTAGGTATGTCCCTAGCCTTAAGCAGCATTCTGCCATCACCCAGAATGATGCCCTAATACAAACAGAAAATGATTGACTTTAACAATTGGCTTAGTTTCTGGTGTCATTCCGGGGGGATCCAGTACCTGACAGCCTGGGAAGATATGATTGACAGACCACGATGCTTTGTTAGAGATGGCCTGCATCTGTCTCACCTGGGCTTCAGGCTTCTGACAAAGGTTCTTCCCTCCCCTATACTGCCTTTTTAAGGAAAAGTTATGAGGTTAAAACTACCAACATAAAAATTTAACAAAACACAAATTAAAGGTCATGCTGCTAAACGCTAGGAGTCTAAACATAAAACGACTAATTGTAAGCATTCCTAACCCTGGAAAATGCTGACATCTCTGCAGTCACAGAAACCTGGTTCAAAGCTGCGGAGAGCACCCCAGCCTTACCTGGTTACTCATCCTATCATACATTCAGATCCCAAACTGTGGGCAGTAACGCCAAAAGAGGTGGAGTTTCAATATACATTAAAGGCATACACACCTCCAGGCTGGTCAAACATTATGACACACAGAAGACACTCCAGGTACAGTTAACCATTGACAAGACCCCTATTCAAATTATAGTTAGCTACCAGCCCACAAATCTGACTCACCAACATCCTGGCAGATAGATTCAGTGCAAACTGCACCCCCCTCTTACCTCCAAAAGGGCCCACAACAATACTGGAAAAGTCTAGTGTCCCAAAAAATCACAGACGCACAGGTGAAAACAGCCCTTTCAAAAGCCAAAAAAACAGCATCAATGGGATGAGATGGTGTCCAAGGCTGCTTCTTGCATGAACTACAGAACAAACTAACCCCCTCCTAAACACGCTGTTCAACCTCAGCCTCTCCATAGGCTGCGTGCCCATAGAATGGCACACAGCAACAGTTATTCCTCTCCAAAAAGGAGGGGACACAACTGACCCTGGTAACTATCATCCCATAAGCCTGACTAGGCTGGTCTGCAAGGCTATGGAGCGCATCATCATGGAACTCATTAACAAAGACATTGGGAACCTCCAAACACTTGACCCGACCCAGTTCGGCTTTGTTAAGGGAAGATCATGCCTACTAAACCTGGTTGACTTCTTTGAGACAATCACCAAGGCCACAGATGAGGGAAAGGTGGTTCACACAGCCTACCTTGACCTCGCCAAGGTTTTCGACACCATTCCTCACTGGGGTATTACAGAAAAACGCACCAGCCTGAACATAAACCCCTACGTCACGAGATGGGTTGCCAACTGGCTTACAGACAGAACTCACACAGTAAGAATAGCGGGCTCTAGGTCCGGCTCTAAACCAGTCACAACTGGTGTCCCTTAAGGCTCAGTCCTGGGACCCCTACTGTTTGGCATATACTTCTTAGAAGTACAGGCAAACACAGAAGGACTATGGCTAACCATGTTCACCGATGACTGCAAACTGGGAGCCATAATTGACTCTCCGGCTGACACGGACATCCTCCAAAAGGGCCTTACTGAGATGGACACCTGGTGTCAAAGTCATGGCCTCAAGCTAAATGCCAAAAAATGCATAGTCATCCCATTTGGGAAAAACAAAACACCCATGAATTACCACATAGGTGGCAGCCCCCTTAATACAGAAGAGGTAATAAAAGATCTGGGGACCCAGGTAGATAGTAATCACTCCTTTGACAATCATATTGCCAAAGTAGTTAGTAAATCCTTCTATGTGGCCCATCTAATTACTAAAGGGTTCACATCTAGAAATAAAGAAGTTATAGTGCCCCTCTACTCGTCACTCATTAGACCCATCATAGAGTACAATGCCCCATTTGGGATGTACCTCACAAGACACTTCCAACAGCTGGAAAGACCACAAAAGTACCTCACCAAGAGGATCACTGGCCTCAAACATATGTCCTATGCAACCCGACTGAAAAAACTCCGGCTGTACTCAGTGGCATATCGCTTACTCAGAGGTGATCTCTGCCTGACTTACAAAGTCATGTCCAACTCAGAATTGATGGACATGCTCCACCTAAAGAAATCCAAGTCACTGCGAGCCACGTGCTCTATTGAGCTAAACCTCACCACAACAATAAATAGAACATGCTGGAGGGATAGATTCCTGTCACAGAGACTCCCCATGCTTTGGAACAAAATTCCAAATTACATCAGGCAGAGCCCCTCACTACCACTCTTCAAGAGAAACCTTGACGAGTGGATGGGTAACAGAAAATACACCCCTGGGATCACTTCATTGGCTCTGCTTGACAAAGGATCAGTTAATTAATCAATGGGGTGGCGAAAGCCAACCAACTCAGGCTAGGCTTATAAATGCCCTCAGGCAGATAGCCTAGTACCTACCTATGAACCTATAAGATGCCCAATCCACCTATTTGGACCTGCTCGAATCTATCAAAATTCAACTCTTTACCCTGATCCTGGGTAACTTTAACTACCCAAACATAGACTGGAATAACTACTCATGCCAGAACACAAATGACCAGAGATTCCTTGATTTTGTCAATGCAAATGCCTTGGAACAACTAGTCAATACCCCCACAAGGGGTGATAATATTTTCGACTTAGTATTAACCAACATGAGTATCCACTGCAGCTTCCCTAAAGTATCATCCTCCCTGGTAACATCCGACCACAAAGGGCTCATTTTCAAAGTCACCATCTCCTGCAACCTCCATCTAGCTAGGATCAGACATAAAAACTTCTCCAAAGCTGATTACAGCCTCCTGAGGGATGGTATAAACAGCTTCACAATCCCCTTCTCCTCTAGGAAGTGGCACCAATATCCAAAACTACACCAAAGCAGTATATGAGCATTTATATAGATGCATAGAATCAGGAATACCTGACAAGACTAAGCCATCCTCCACAAGGAAGAGTAAACCTGTCTGGTGGACATCTGTGATAAATAAACCCTATAACAAAAGGAAAAAAATTGCTGTCCAAGTCCAAGAAGGAGTAGGTGCCCAGTTGGAAGCAATGTCTCCTTAGCCTGATCAAGCAAATAAGAGCACTAGTGATATCCTCCAAAGCAAACTTCGAGTCCGAATTGGCCACATATACTAGAGACAATCATAAGGCCTTCTTCACATATGTCCACAACCTCAAAGAAAGCACCCAGATCTGTTTAGAACTGGTGATCAAGGTCCCCGCATATACAAATGCCATAGATATACCAAACTTGCTGGCTGACAGATTCAGCAAAAACTTTACCTCTCTATCTCCCCCAGTCAGTAAATTAGGACATCCCCAGTACCTGCCCCCTTCCCCTTATATCTAGGCAACAGGTCATCACTGCTTTCTCAAAGGCAAAAAATACAGCCTCCATGGGACCTGAAATCATCCCAGGCTGCATCCTAAGTGAACTCAGGCAGGAACTTGCAGCACCATTAGGCACCCTATTCAACCAAAGCCTGAGTACTGTCTTCATCCCAGCTGAGTGGAGGACAGCCACTGTCATCTCTTTACCCAAAGCTGAAGCATCCACCGATCCGGGAAATTATAGACCCATCAGCCTAACTAGCCTGATCTGCAAGGCCATGGAACAGATTATCATGGACCTCATTAACAAAGACATTGGCAACCTCCAAACACTTGATCCCACACAGTTTGGCTTCGTCAAGGGGAAGTCATATCTACTAAATTTGGTCGACTTCTTTGAGACAGTCACCAAAGCCATGGACGAGGGGAAGATGGTGCACACCGCCTACTTTGACCTGGCCAAAGCCTTTGACCCTATTCCCCACTCGGGCATAATTGATAAAATCTCTCAACTAGGCATTAATCCATATGTTACCAGATGGGTAGCAAACTGGCTCACTGATAGAACACATGTAATCAAAATAGGGGAAGTCACCTCAAGCAGTAGACCTGTAACAAGCAGCGTACCTCAGGGTTCAGTCTTGGGGCCTCTGTTATTTAGGATATACTTTTCTGAGGTGCAGGATAAAACCAGTGGGCTATGGCTGACCAAGTTTGCAGATGACTGCAAGCTGGGTGCTGTCATCAATTCCCCTAGTGATGTGTATATCCTCCAAGATGGTCTCACTCAGACAAATGACTGGTGCCAGAAACATGGCGTCAAGCTGAATAGCAAAAAATGCATCATCATCCCCTTTAGGGAGAGTGATGTCCCCACAAATTATCACATTAATAACAATGTCCTAAGCACTCAATCATTCGTGAGGGATTTGGGCACCCAGGTTGATAGCAACCTGACTTTTGATCACCATGTTGCTTCCGTGGTATGGAAAGCCTTCTACATGGCCCACCTCATAAGTAAGGGTATCTTATCCAGGGACAAGAAGGTCATAACATCCCTGTATTCTTCCCTTGTAAGGCCCATTATTGAGTACAATGCACCTTTCGGCATGTACCTCGCAAAATACATGCAGCAGCTGGAGAGAACACAGAGGTTCCTCACCAGGAGAATCCAGGGCTTCAAACATCTATCATACACAGATAAGCTAAAAGCCCTATCCCTATCCCTTTACTCAGTTTCATACAGACTCCTCAGAGGTGACCTGTGTCTGGCATACAAGGCAATCATGAACCCCACCTTGATGGGACTGCTGCAAATCCGCAAGTCAAACTCCACTCGAGCAACCCCCACATGCGGCTTCAACTTGGTCTATGACATCAACAAGACTTGTTGGTGGGACAGATTTGTGTCCCAGAGACTCCCTCTCCACATCAAGCAGAGTACCTCTTTACCCCTTTTTAAGACCAGCCTGCATAACCGGATGGGAAACAGAAAATATACCCCTGGGATTCCACCCATGTCCCTAATGGACAGGGGCATTGGGTGCTGATTTATCTAAACATGGGCCAAACTCTTGGCTAGGCTTATAAGGGCCTCAGGGCCAATAGCCCTAGTAACCTCCTATGATCCTATGAACTTCACAGCTTCCTACCTCCAGCTGTACTAAAAGCTTCTGCAGTTCAACACTCAGTAACTCAGTTTGGCAGTCCTACCACTACTCCCATCCTAACCTCACAGCTTCCTACCTCCAGCTGTACTAAAAGCTTCTGCAGTTCAACACTCAGTAACTCAGTTTGGCAGTCCTACCACTACTCCCATCCTAACCTCACAGCTTCCTACCTCTAGCTGTACTAAAAGCTTCTGCAGTTCAACACTCAGTAACTCAGTTTGGCAGTCCTACCACTACTCCCACCCTAACCTCACAGCTTCCTACCTCCAGCTGTACTAAAGGCTTCTGCAGTTCAACACTCTGTAACTCAGTGAAGCAGTCCTACCCCTACTCCCACCCTAACCTCACAGCTTCCTACCTCCAGCTGTACTAAAGGCTTCTGCAGTTCAACACTCTGTAACTCAGTAAGGCAGTGCTATCACAACTCCCACCCTAACCTCACAGCTTCCTACCTCCAGATGTACTAAAGGCTCTGCACTTCAGCACTCTGTAACTCACTTTCACATTATGTAGCTCAGTGGCAGAGATGATCAGTCACTCGTGTATGTGATGCTGATGTGCTAACTTCACATTCCTGGGAATGTAGTACCAGCAGTCCTACTGTATGAACACTGCAGCCAGATCCACGGGAATTGCCCCACCCTCTCTGCAGCCACAGATAAAGTGGTAGACAGGAAGCTTATGAAGGAGGGTCCATGGTAGAATATAGTTCAGCGAGATCACATCAAAATAATAAAAAAATCTTAAAAAAATGCAAACGGTAATATCTCTTAGGAAAAAAAGTAGGGGCAAGAGGAATAATAAACATGAGACTGAACAAAAGTGAGCTAACAGATAATACAAACCAGTGTTTCATTCTGTAAAGGATGATGAATACTGAAAACCCACCAGTAGTGGTAATTTAAAGGTGTATTGTCTGGGAAGACACACAGAAAATTTCGTAACATAAAGACAGGATCATAGATGAAATCTGATTCTGCATTTTGGCCTGTAGATGGTATGTGCCATCACTGCCTATGTTGTTCTATTCCAATTATCGTTTGCAACTCTGCTCATAACAGGCTTATGATTCTACCTCTAACAACTATTTTATGCAGAGCAAAGGAAATATCTGTAACAGTACATATGTGTGGTCTTGCTGCATGCTGGATAGACTCAGATGTGTCCCTTTTTAAGAAGATTTGGGTGATGTAAAGACATGCTTACTGTTTTTGATTTGCTACTATATCCAACCACAATGATTCACTTGCAAGCTTCCTTGTTGTCATTGGGGTGATTTTTTTTTTTTTTGTTTCCATGAAAGTCCTACTGTCTTTACACTATTAGTGTTTGTATAAGGAAGAGATACAGAAGTAGCATGGTCATTTTTAGAATTAAATAAGTGGGTGTCATAGCCACATGCAGAGCATAGGAAACATCTGTAAGAGTACATACACACACACACACACACACATATATATATATATATATATATATATATATATATATATATATATATTTATATATATTTTTTTTTTAATAAAAATATAATATGTATACATATATATATATATATATATATATATATATATATATATATATATATATATTGCAACATACAAGTCAGAGACCTCTGAAGTTAAAATTGCAAAAAACACCATCCTTGGGTAGTAGTAAGACACACTATAGGATTCTGGGTTAAGGTGTTTGACTCACGGACACAAGGTGCAGTGTGATTCTCACGTTTGGAGGGAAGTTGGCTAGACTTAAAATGGTCTATTAGAGATAGCCAAATAAGTATAAACTTATATCATTTGGTAGTTAACACAGAGGATTAAGGCTATGAGCTATTAATGAACTTAGCCTAGTAACACAGGACATCACTAAACTGTTACAGAATTATTTTCCCTGTCAAGTTACTCATAGGTCATTTATGTTTAGTTTCATTAGTGTGCCTTGCTTCTATCTAAGAAGTGCGTTTTTGCAGTTTTAGATGCAAAGATCTCCGACTTGTATGTTGCTATATATAAATATTTTGTATTTTTGTTATTAAATTATATTTTTATCATATAACAAGTTTAAATGATTCAATAATTGCGTTGAAGCAAATGAGAAAGTATTTTCTTGTTGCTACTTGATGTCTTGAGGTTTAATTGAGTGCACACTTGTGTGGTTGTCTGTGTCATACACCTCAAACTCTTAGCACAAGAAATCTGGACAATGCCTAAAATAATGAGGGGACAAAGGCCCAAAAATAGGGACACATTTTAAATAGTGCTGTGGTAAACTTGAAAAGTTGCTAGAATAATAGGATTAATGTTATCATGCATTTTCTGAAGGATATAAAGTCTGAAATAAATGCATGTTATTATTTAGTGACTCCAAAACTTATAATTTGGCAGAAAAACACTCATTTTACATGGGACAGTCCAAAAATATAAGGCAAAAAATCTGGACATTCTGTGAAAATCTGGACAGTTGTTGAGAGGTGTGGTGTGTGTGTTTGTCAGATTGATTGACTGATTATCTGACGGTTATCTGATGGAATGACTGATTTTCAATTTGACTAGAAATTATATGGGTAGATGCGCTGGCCAGCAGACCCTTTTCAGCTATGATCCAGGCTCAAAGAAGAGTATAACCAATTTAAAATGCAATGATTATATCATGAAAGGTCAACAACACAAAATAGCAATGCACAAATCACAGAAAAGAAAAAGGAAATGCAGAAATCACTGACCATTAAAAAGTATGAATCACAAATAATTGATTACTTATCTCCCACTTTCAGTAAACCCCAGGTACAAAATCCAGATCAAGCATCATCTGAACAGTGGTACTGCTAGGGAAAGCGGTTTTAGTAACATAATGTGTAATTTGCTGTTAGACGACAAGCTCAGTGTTTCAGTAATCTAGCCTTTGACCATCAGGTGTCTCTGGTGTGAGGAAATCATTCAATGTTGTTCAACTTATAAACAAAGTCCAGCTGTCCGTTCAGACCAGTATTCAGTCCATAAGGCTCTTTCAAATAACTTCCTCCAAGAAAAATATGAAATTATATTCAAAAGCCTTTATTAACTAAGAAACAAAAAGGTAAGCGCTTTCGCTGTATAGCTTTTTCAAACCATGATAAAGCCATCTATCAAATTAGAATGAAATCAGAGGTTAATGCTCTCTCTAAACATGTATTAAAAGAAGGTCCTATACATGTTTTTAAGTTTATGATTATACAAATTAATATACCTAATCAAAGAGGGGGAGATATAAGAAACAGAACTGAACAAATAGAAACAGGCTGGATAATTAGACTGCAGGCACATAACCCCCCTGGCTTAAATGATAAAATTCCTTTAAAACCTAAGCTAACAGGTAGAAAATTCAAATATTAAATATTAGAAGTTTTAGCATGTTTTTTTTTTATTTTTAATGAGTTTTATGCACTTTTTAAAGGTATTAATATCAATTATTATAAAATATAAAATATGTTGTATTTCAGAACTAATATCTGAACGACTGCCTGGGTGGATCCTGCACAGCAGCTATTAACATTTGTTATTTTATGGTACTTTTTCTTGAACTGTGCAGGTACCGTTATTTACTAGTGGTGTACCTCATTATTGCTTACTTTTTTATCTACTTTTTACAACACCACGAGTTAACCATGGCGGATTCTTTGGAAAACAACGTTGAGTTACCTTACAACCCTATTATTGCTCAACCGAAGAAAATGGTATATCCCAGGTTACAAAATTGCGTGACTGTTGACGTCAACCCGCTTTTAGAAGTTGAGTTAGTGACGGCCAGCAATGGCGTTTCGCTAAGCAGCGTGGATTATGAGAACATTAATTCTGTTTTATCTTCGATGGAGTCGGAACTGCTGAAACTTAAACTTTAAAATTCCTTTAAAACCTAAGCTAAAAGGTAGAAAATTCAAATATTAAATATTAGAAGTTTTAGCATGGTTTTATTTTATTTTTAATGAGTTTTATACACTTTTTAAAGGTATTAATATCAATTATCATAAAATATAAAATATGTGGCTTATATAAGCAGTTTGTTGTTTCTATGCCTTTTAAAAAATTGATTGTTTTATTGCTTAATAAGATAATTATTATGTACATGTGTGTATATATATATATATATATATATATATATATATATATATATATATATATATATATATATATATCAGCTTTGTGATTGGCTTTACCATGGTTTGAAAAAGCTATACAGCGAAAGCGCTTACCTTTTTGTTTCTTAGTTAATAAAGGCTTTTGAATATAATTTTGTATTTTTCTTGGAGGAAGTTATTTGAAAGAGCCTTATGGACTGAATACTGGTCTGAACAGAGAGCTGGACTTGTGCTTGATGGTTTTTAAGCACTTTACTGGATAATTTACTAGTGTTGTATTTCAGAACTAATATCTGAACGACTGCCTGGGTGGATCCTGCACAGCAGCTATTAACATTTGTTATTTTATGGTACTTTTTCTTGAACTGTGCAGGTACCTTTATTTACTAGTGGTGTACCTCATTATTGCTTACAAATTAATACATAGCTGTTCAAAATATTGTGCACCCTCTGAGGAGAGTTGGGCCTTGTGCTAGCAGCCTGAGCATGTAAAATGTGTACCTGCTACAGAAACAATGAGTGCTGAAAGTTGCTTGTTGTTCAATGTACCACATGGTGCGTAAATGGGAAAGAGAGAGCTTCAAAATATTGACTGCATTGTTTAGTTCACCCTGCATATTAAAGTTATTATGTTGAGTGGTGATTTAAATTATCTGGTAGTTACTACAGAGGAATAAGGCTCTGAGCTGTAAATGGACTTTATGCTGTAGTCCAGGGTTTAGTTCTGTTAGCTTCAACTTGTATTGTGTGTCTGATTTGAAAATATGATGCTGTCTTGATGAACCCTTAGTAAAGAAAATCTAACTTTTTGATTACTGTTTAGTATATCACCAGCCCACTACACTGACATGCATTACATCCACTTCAAATGGCTGAAACTCATTAAATCAAAAAAAAAAAAAAAAGAAGAAAAGGGAGTCCCCCCTGCATCCCCCACACACCTTGCTAATTAGATATAAAACTCCAAGACTGAACAACAGTGAGGGAAGAGTGAGCAAAATCATATACCCCTTTGTATGGTGATATTCCAAAGCAAATTCCAGTATCCTGCGATGAACTGGCATTTTGATAAAAAGCTGTCTCTCTCTCTCTCTTTATATATATATATATATATATATATATATATATATATATATATGTGTGTGTGTGTGTGTGTGTGTGTGTGTGTGTGTGTGTGTGTGTGTGAATCTATATCAACTGAGTTTTCAGAAACTCAAAATTCATATCAGCAAGACAATATGAGCAAATTTCTGAAAACTTGAATATTAAAAGACCCCCACAAAAATCTATCTTTTTTTTAAAGTTTTGCCCCCCTTGTACCCCCATGAGGAGAGCTACGCCCCCCACACCCCCTGTTAGTTATAGATACCAACTCTGAGATCATACTACATTGAGGAAAACGGTAAATTTCCTGATCCTCACTGTACAGTGATCTCTATTCAAACATTTCAGGTTTTCTGAAATTTGATCATATCAACTTACTGATATGAATTTCGAGTTTCTGTAAACTCGATCAACTGATAGGGATCCAAACATATATATATGTTTATATATATGTGTGTGTGTGTGTGTGTGTGTGTGTGTGTGTGTGTGTGTGTGTGTGTGTGTGTGTGTGTGTGTGTGTGCGTGTGTGTATAGGTTATCTTTCAAACAATTTAACATCCATTGTTATCAGATGTTTGCATTTTATGTCTGAAATGTCAAACATATTATATCAAATGCATGAGGTTTGTAGGTAACTGTAGCTCTGAAGATTAAGAGAGTGCCTGCAAGTGTGTGTGTGTGGTTTATGATAAAGTTTAGGGTTCGATAAAGGCATAGCATTTGAAAGTGTTTTTGGAGGTGTGTAAGTGTTTGGGTTAGGGTAGGGTTAAGTTAGGGGAGAGATGTACTGTATGTGTATGTGTTTTTTATGTGTTCTGTGCCCGAGATGACTTGTGTAGTAGCAGTGTTACAGGAAGTTTTTTAAGGCCTGGTGTAGGGGTGGGGTTAGGAGCATGGTTATGGTTATCAGGTATTAGTAAGGGGGTGCAGGTAGAGAAAAGTTCTCTTGCTCCACCTTACTAATACCTGCTAACCCTAATTCTGTCCTGGCTCCAACCCCAAATCTACATCTCACCTTAAAAAAAAAAACATTCGATAACACTACCACTATTCTGATGAAGTATGGCCAATGCTAGTGGGAAGCTTAATGGATCAGAAGAGAACAGTGTGTACCCTTTTGCTTTGATAAGTTTTGCTACTTTAAATGTTCAATATACTGTGATTGATATTTTGCAGTTCAGTCTTACAGTACATTGATTATTTATATATGATCCATATACACACACACACACACACATATATATATATATATATATATATATATATATATATATATATATATATATATATATATATAGACATATCTTATCAAACACAACTTTAAAAACTCAAAAACAAAATGTTTTTAAAGGCAGGCAAACACCCTGTACCACCATGTGGGGGTTCTACCCTCCATACCCCTAACATTTATATAAACATTCACACTGCAGTGGAAAAAAGGGGAAAAACACTGGAAATGAACTGCCAACATGTACAATCCAGCACAGTGTAATAAAGCAAACTGCAATATTACTTACAAGTCTTTAAGAAAATGCATCCCATTTATCAACAAAATCATAAACTTTCCTTATTATCAAAGTTATAAATGGTAAAAAGTACTGAAGAATATAATTAGAAAACAAGTGATTAGATAACTTTATTCGATGATGTGATTGAAGTGATAGTCAAGTTATCACCTTTATATGTATATATATATATATATATATATATATATATATATATATATATATATATATATATATATATATACACATATACACACACATACACAAGTGCTAGTGATTATATTAAGTGTGTGTTAAATCGACAGCTGTCTAATCAACCACATATAGTTAACAAGGCAGTTGACTGACAGATGTGCGAGATTACACAAACACAAGGGTTGGGAAATTTGCCCTACACCATGTTTGTGAGATGTTGGAGTTAGTATACATAATTAGCAGGATGTATGGGGGATGCAGACCCCCACATAGGGAAGTGCAGGGAGCTTGATGATGATTAACAAAAATGATATTTTTGTTTGTTTTTAGAAGTCTTTTTTTACATGGCCTGAGGCTGTTTCTTGGTGCATGCATAGTACTGTGTTGGCTACGTTGTTTTCAACCTTTTGTGGTCAAAATTATTACAATCAACACTAGGGGCTTTAGATAAATGTGGTACACCTATATATGTAATATACTTTCCAAGAACAGAAAATAAAAATAGAGCCTATATATATATATATATATATATATATATATATATATATGTGTGTGTGTGTGTGTGTATGTTTGTGTTATATGTAGATATGTACACTGCATATTCAACAAACAGCAACAACACAGAGTCATTCATCATAACCTTTGTCACCCTCACATTTCATCAAAATGCTGTTGTGCAATGCCAGTTATTTGTACTCTGTGTCATAAAAGAATCTCTTCTTGTCTTCATTTTCTAAATTGCTTCTCTGTTATATTTTTTGACAGCATCCTAGAGAGTGCATTACAATTGACTGTGTATATAATTGATGTCTTTACCACCAATGCCCTGAGAAAAGCCAGATCAGTCAGTGACCTTACATTCATCAAGATTTTAGCAACTGACAATGAAGGGAAGATTGTGGGTTCAGATCGTATAAAAAGGTACGTTTCAAGAAAATTAATTATTTGTTAACACGAATGCTTTCTCTACCAAAAGGACAGCATTTTACATTTTCTTGTTAGCTTGTCTGTCGTTGCCCACTAAAGATCATGACCATCTAAATTCTGTGCTTCTGCAAATGACTAGTATAAGATGACTTCTACAAGAAAGCAGTGAACTCATAACTTCTATTTTCTTTCTCTAGTTTTATTGCCTGCTCTGTGTTATCTTCTTTCCTGCTTTATTTCTTTTCTTTATCTATTCCTTTCATTCGCACATCATCGTGACATAACTGGCCAACTGTTGTATGCTGTAAAAAGCATTAAAAATGTTATTTTAACTGTGGATTTTGATGTTATTGATCATAGGTTCATGGATTAGTACTAAGCTAACTGCCCTTGTGAGCCATTTTAAGCCTAGCTAATTATCCCTTGTGAGACTCAAACCCTGCACCTTGTGCTTGCAAGGCAAATACCTTAACCATTAGGCCACCCTCCCAACCTTCATGAAATTTACTTTTCATTCTCGGACACTCTCAGACTTTTAATAAGTTAATAGTCAGCATTTAGACAGACAGGACCACACTCTCATGCATTTCGATTTTTATAATAAGTTGAAAGTTTTGGTCATCTTTGTAATATCAAACTGCTATGTGAAGTTTATGCTTTCTGCCACAAGTAAATGAAATGTATGGTAGTGATCCTTTCTGGATCTGACTGAAAAATTAGGACTCTTATAATAATAAACTTGTTCTCATTCAAATATCCTCTGACTCGTTATACTGAATAGTTTAAAATTCTTCAAGCCAGAGCTGTTATTTTGAATATATGTTAAATGTAATATGATGTACAAAATTGTACTCTGACTCATATATTTTCATAGGGGATTTTCGTTTTCTTTTTTAAATTTTTTTTTTATGATTTTTTTGTGATTATATTCCCCATGTACTCTTCCAAACTTTGTTTCTTACGAGCATTACTGGCTGCCTTCTTTAGACGTATTTGCCTTCTAGGATCAAATCATTAATGCAACATCTGTTTTGGACAAATTAAATTGCAGGTATTAGTGAGGTGATGTGCTGCAACCTGTAATTGCCTTCCATAAAGAGCAAGTCTAAGGCTGTCTTTTCTTTTTAATTTTCCAGAAGATGAAACATATAGTGATAGCTATATTCATGTATCTCCAAAGTAGTTTGAGTGCCACTGAGTATTTGTGTATGAGGTACTTTTACCTCAGTCCTCCAGTGAAGGCAGTAAATGTAAAGGAATGTCGTTTCATATTCTACTTGTTACACCCAGGCAAGCCTTCATGACTCCTAATTACATTTGTGAAATTAGCTTGTTTTATGCTATAGACAGCAATCAGGCAGTCCTTACTGACTGATTGCAAGAACACATTTTGGATTGCTTTCAGAAATCTGATTAAGCAACTCTCTAATAGATACAACTTGGATTATTTAAACCTTTTCAGAAATACAGGGGGAACTGCTGACCGGAGTCCTATTTCATCTTTCATAAATTATACAGGCATACTATATAAGGTAGTAAAACATTAAGTGTTACTTGCATTCATGCATGTTTTAATTACTTGTAAGATAAAAATAATTTCAGTGAAATGAAAAGGCATAAAAAATAAAGACTTTTTCAAGAAATTAAATGTATGTACTACAATGTTATCTACAGGTTTAGAACAATACTTATTAAAGTATGATTATCTCCTGAAAACTGTAGTTCATTCTAGCCAAGCTTTAAAAACAAAGATTCTAGACTGTCAGCTGAATTAAAGGAAAGGCTGTATGAGTTAGTAATTCTTATAAAGTCAATAAGATTTTAGAAACTGTCATTTTGGAAATCTTGATGGAAAGTGCAAATATATCATTCATTGATTATAGGCCTCGTGCTTTGGAAAGGAGACACTTGCGTATGTTTCTAGAAGTAGGCTGGAAACCAATTTGTCAACATTATTTGGCCGTTTTAGAGGATCCCATTCAGAAGATCGAATCAGTGGAAACTCAAACTTCATATGGTTGAGACCATATGGCCGACTTTCTGAGATGTCAAGCAACACAAAACAACAAAAATCAATATTTTTGCAAGGGGAAAGGCCCCCTGCATCCCCCATGCCCCCTGCATATTATATTTACCATCTCTGAGATCATATCGCACTACAGTAGAGAAAAGGGTAAATTCCTCATTCCCCACTGTACAGTGATTGGTATTCAAAAGCTTTTACATTTCAGAAAGTCAATCATATGTTTTCGACTTTCCATTGATTCAATCTTCTGAATGGGACCCATTTTGGAGGGTATAAACTTTTCAATTTTAAATAAACAGCTGTACTATAAATGAGACAAATAAAACTGGATTTTATAGATTAACAAAAAGATTTACATTATGCCAAATAGTCTGAAGATAAACACATTTCAACTGCCACTATCCTTTAATGACAATAACTATATTGTTATAAAGAAAAAGGTTCAGGCAGAACCCTATACTGAAAAAGAAAGTTAGTAAGTTATATGTGTTATGGACAAGGTGATTACAATAAGGTAGGAAGGATTAGACTTGTGTGACTGGAAATGCCTTGAGGGTAATGACATTGAAAGTACAATAGTTTTCTACAATGGTTATATGAAACAAAGTAAATGTATACTTCTGTAAAATAGTCATAACTATAATAGTGACAATGTACCGCTGTCACTGATGTATGGACAATAAATGCTGGATAAATCTTAAAATAAATATGTTTGAGTCAAAACAAACTTTAAGTTGATAGTATGGAATATTTTGTCCAGAAACATAAAAAATTAAAGAAACTGAAGTTAGCAAAGCTGGGATCATTTTCTAAATAGACTTGAATTCAGAAAGCAACTAAAAGATGCTACCTAAAACACTGGAAATATTAAAGCAAACAAAAAAAAAAAAGAATGGCACGCATTCATGGTAAAATTGAGTTTTCACTTGTTTCCCAGATGCCATAGCAATAAAATGACATAAAATTAAAATAAATAAGGCAACCAGTAAAAATACCATAACAATGTAATAACACAGTGAAAATGATATATAATCAGGACTTTAATAATTTTATTTTATTTTTAACTTAATTAAGTTATTTATCTTCATGTTAATAGAAAACATAAACATGAAAACTAATGACAAGTGGAGACATGATAAAAAGGAAATATTTTTCAGAGTATGTGTCCTCCAGAGCAGCTAATGATAGCAGACTGTCCTGTTAAGAAATATGAGAGGAGGAGACAACAGAAGGAGATTCATAGCATAAATTAAGGAACATCTCTCTGCTGATTCTAATTCTATATGTTTGGTCTCCAGTTCAGGTCGTTTTGATTCCAGACAGATTTTTAAGTCCTCTGAGGAAAAGGTGAACTGTCCTGTTTCTGAGGGCTGCAAATTCCCATCACCAGACTGGTTATCTTCCTATTTGCTGGTCTGTGTTGTAGCTGCAGCTATGGATGAAATAACTTCCTCTTTAGTCATGTTAGCATACACCAGTCCTTTGCCTTCAGACACCTTGGCCAAATGGTTCTTTGCTAGCTTAGCATAATCCTGCTCTCCCTGATTAAACTAAACTTATAAAAAATAAATGAATAAAACTGATGTGATATGAAACTCTAAATGTCTACCTTGTGGCTGCTGAGAGACCTGACTTTGAAAATATTCTTGAAATTAAATTATTTTATGGGATAAGCCATAAAGATGTTATCCCTCAGTTTTGACAGGAGACAGAGACACATTGTCTGTGCTAGAGAATAGGTAGCAGCTCCTGTAGGAAGAGTGAAATGATTTTATGGTTTTATGACTTCCAGCAGCTGTATTACATCTGAGCAAAGCTTTATCTGTGTAGATTGTAACACATAGGTGTTAAACCCTGGTAGCTTCTAGTGATGGGGATAGTGCAGGAAATAGCTAGATGACCAGATGTATGTGATGTCATTCTGTACAGAAATATTTTTTTTAATATTAGAGGAGACTGAAGTCTCAGCACCATTCTGTATTCTGTCTTGGATCTGACAACAAGGACCACTCACCCACATTATCTTACCTTGCTATATTCAATAAGTAGGAACAGTAATTCTCTAAATCAGTTAGGAAAAGATAAGACTAGCTAAATACTGTTTTTCTATAACTGTGTGAAACTTTCCATTAGTGTTATTTTTAATATTTCCTGTGACTGAGACTCTGGTGTTTACTGTAAATAGATATTTAGTATTTTCTTGTTCTTTTATTATTTATTATTATATATATTTAAACTTGTCATTGTGGCTGGTCATTTTAGAACATACTTAAGCTTTGAGAGTATTTGCATATATTTATTTGGTGATAACTCTGGCCCTCCTGAAAGTCTGGCTGTTTGGTCAACATTACCATTTGTATTAATATAAATTTCACTCAATATAACTGGATAACCTTTTAAGAGCCTTATAGTAACTGACTGATGGCAGTGAATCTAGCTTATAGTCTGGGCCAAGTTGGTACGGCGGGTGATCTGAGCCAGCCTTTCCCAGGTGTGTGTGTGTGTGTGTGTGTGTGTGTGTGTGTGTGTGTGTGTGTGTGTGTGTGTGTGTGTGTGTGTGTGTGTGAAAATTAAATCTAAAAAAGTGTGTCTGTTAGCTACTTGGAGCAGGGACACAAAGCACTGGTTTCACAGAGAGGGTGGTGGAGGACTTGGCTTGGACACTTGACTGAGGACCTAACCCTACAGTTGTACCAGTGGAGAGTCTTACTGGGGACCTGAAGGGAAACAGATAGAGACACCCAGATCCTGGGCTGAGTGTCTGCCCTGTGTGCCCTTAAGAGAAATTGTGCTTGATGCAGAGAGGTCTGCATCTGGAAATACTGAGTGTATCCATTTGTATTCCAAGTGAACATCTCTCTCCAGTGTCAGTGGTAAGGATTCAGGCTCCTTGATTACTGACCCAGCATGGGAGATGTCACAGCTACCATAGGATCTTTTTCATCTGTCTGAGTATTGACAACTCAGGCAAATGTGATCTTAGGTTAACATTTCATCTGAAGGGCTGTATCTTTTTCATTCGGCTGAGATACTAACAGCTCAGGCAGATGGGATCTTAGTTTTTCATCTAATCTAAAAGACAGCATCTCTTGGATGCAGCACATCCATTATGTTGCACTGCAGTGTCAGTGCTACAAAATAATTTTACATACTTGATGTGGGAATTGAATCCACAAGCTCCAGCTCTTCCTGGCCTCAGAAGCAAATGGGCTGTGTGTTGAATCACATCTTGAAGTTTTTGTCTAAAAAAACTATTTTATACATAATCCAATCCATGGACTATGTATATGGGTATCATTTTTTAAGAATAAAAGATTTAATCAAAATGTTGATAACTAACTACAGATTAGTTAGTCAGTTGTTTTTTTTTTTTCAAAAAAACTTAAAAATACACAAAATCACTGGAAAACTAAAAAACTGCTCCAAACCAAGACCAAAAGACATGGACACCAAAGGTTAGCACTTTCATTCACTTTAATATGCTGTGCACTTCATCAGAAAAACACTCTAACCACCCTAAAACAGCATTTAAATACTTAATTAGCAGTCACATAACTGAATAATCATAATTTAAAAAGAAAGCTCATTTTTATAAATGTAAAAAAATACATACAAAAATCCATATAGTTGAAATAGTAGAAGTAGAAAACATAATTAAAAAGTTTTTTGTACATTCTAATAAATGTCATAAAATGAAGTTTTTTAAAAAACTTTATAACTTAGTTTGCAAAAAACACTTTATGTTAATAGTGTCATTTAGACCTGGTGCAACATCTGCACCCAAGTAAATTTGCCATAAGGATTCTTTGCATTCTAACCAGGTTTTATAATCACCCAAAAAAGTTTCTTGACTGACAGTATCTATCACTGAAAAAACAAAATTTTTGAAGTCAATACAAATACCAGCATGTTTTGCCAAAGCATTGGTTTGTTCTTTTTTCTTAATTGCTAAAAGATGTTCATAAATATGTCTTTTTAAACACCTAGTAGTCTTTCCTATGTAATAACTTGGGCAGGATAAACATTGTGCAACATATACTACCATTTCACTTTGACAAGTGTAATATCCTTTGGCCCAAAAAGTTATTTTTATGTGATTAAATTCCACTGAAGATGTGTTACTGATGTACCTACACTGTCTACAAGAATTACAAGAATAACTACCTTTTTTCTGAATGAGTGCACTTTTTATGTCAGTTTTGTTGTTGCAACCCTGTTCTAATAAACTCTTAATGTTTGTAACTTTTTTATAAGTAAACCGAGGTTGCAGTCCTATAATCTTGGCTAAATCTATATTACCAAGTACAATTTTCCAATTTTCAACTATAATTTTTCTAATGGTCCACATCTCATTAACTATAGGAAGTGGAAATGAAAATGTAAAACTGTTATTCAAATTCTTGGAGTGGTCACTGATACCCTGTCCTTCATTCAGTGCTTCAAATTAGGTGTGACCTCTCAAAATTGGACTTGCCTTGCCGTCTCTTAACTTTAGAACTTCATTTTCTATTTGGTTCAGCCATAATCTGTTATAACCTCTAGCCTCAAATAAAGTTCTCAAAGTCTCCATTTCTTTTGTAAAGTCAGTATCTGATGTAGTTAATCTACAATTAGTTGTCCTTTAACAACACCCTTTTTCATATGAGGAGGATGGTGGCTGTCTCTATGTAGACACTGGTTGGCAAACACTGGCTTTCTATAAATGCTACTGATGAACTGTGTGGACGGAAAGTCAAATGTCAAATTTAAATCCAAAAAGTTAAGACTGCAACCAAAACCACTGATGGTGAACTTTATGAAGTCAGTGGAATTGTTTAAGTCAGAAATTAGCATTTCGAAATCTTCATAGCTACCTTGCAAAAGAAAAAAGATATCATCAATGTAACAGCGATATATCAGTATCCTATCAAACAACCTGTGTTTAATAAGAAACTTATTTCCCAATTCGCCATCACAAGGTTAGCAAAAGCAGGGGCAACTCTAGCCCCCATAGCTACTCCTGATGTTTGTTTGTATAGTTGTTCATTGAATTTAAAAAAATTATTATCAAGAACAAGATCCATTAGTGCACAAACAGTAGTTATCTTTGTATTGTCAAAATCAGTATTTGTAGTTAAGTATTCTCTCAAAAATTCCAAGCCTATTTCCTGATCAATGCAGGTGTAAAGAGAAACTACATCCAAAGAAGCAGAAACAAAAGTACTATCTGGTAGTCTAAAGTCCCTTAGAATTTCTAATAAATGCCATGAATCTTTCAGGTAATGTTCAAAGCCTGCATCACAGGATTTAAAAGAAAATCCAACCAAATGGACAATGTTTCTGTCTTAGACTTTGCTGCAGATATAATTGGTCTAAAGGGGGATTAACATTGTTTTTCTGTATCTTTGGAATACTAAAGAGTACTGACATTTTGGGAAATTCAACTTGTAAATAGACGTAAGTTTGATAATCTATTTCTCCTTGACAAAACATGTCAAACAGTAAGGTGTCCAATTTCAGATAACTATTTTTAATAGTGGACAACTCTACCCTTTGATATGTGTCATTGTCTTTTAACATTTCTTCCATTGCTGTAATATAGTTTTTTGTATCCATAATAACAATTTTTCCCCCTTTATCTGCTCTCATAACCCTAACTTGGGTGTTAGTGCACATACTTTTGAGTGCTTTTTCTTCCAAATCAGTCAAATTGTGAACCTTGTTATCAGGCTTTAACTGTCTAAAGCTGGGTTCACATATATGTTGGAAGACCTGCAAGGTTCCTAGCAATGGTGGATTGTAGGTACTACATTTTTTAGGCATTTGAGAGACATTAACCTGGTTGTCTATGTTAACATCCTGCATGACATAACTCAAATTCAATTTTCTAAGGAATAATCTAAAGTCCACAATAACTTTAGCTAGATTAAAAGAATTTGCTGGTCTAAATAATAAACCTTTTTTCAAAACTTCACATGCCTGCGGTGGTAAACACATATGGGAAAGGTTCAAAATTTCAATACCGTAATGGTAATTTTCTTTGCCAACTGCCACTTTTTCTTGTTCCTGCCTTTGCCCTCCCCTTTGTCCTGTACTGTTTTGGACCACATTGGTGTTTTCTTGTTCCCTTATTGGTCCACTAAAAAAGGACCCATATTGTTTACAGATACAGAACCTTCAACAGCTGAAATGTTGGTCAAGGTAGTAACAATATTGCCAATGTTACTAACAACAACATTATTCAAAATTAGTGGACCAACTGCATGTTCTTTAACTGTGGTGTTACCCATACTGTTGTTAGTAAAATTTCTTTCAGCTGTAACTTCTGATACTTCTCCAACAACTTCATGTACATTGTTGACATTATTTAAATTAAATACACGGTTATTCAAACTACGAACTGCATAAGCACTGTTATCAGCATAAGCCGATATATCTCTTCTTAATTTACCCTGTTTTCTCGTTACAGTTGTTGCCCTATATCTATCTGCTTTAGCGGCAGCACCACAAAACAAATGGTTAAGCAATTTGAAACAAGAAAAGTTCTTAATTTTCACATCAAAGTCTCCCATCTGTTTCTGGTAGTGTTCAACCAGAATCCGCATCATGTTAATAGCGGATTTGTTGAACAAATCAACAAGATGACTGTGTAGTCCGTCCCCAGTTTTCACACAGTTTGGGAATTTATTGAACCGCAAGCCTTGCGGAACACACTTGCGTCTAATACATTCACCAAAATAGCTTATTTCAGCATTACGCATGACATATATAAGGGTTAGTTTCTCAAAGTCAAAAATAAGTTTTTTACATTTACTTTGCTCGACAATGCCAATGTTTGAATTATCATTACTTACTGACTCGCTGTTTGACAAGTTCGCAATGTCGGCAAAAGGATTAGCATGAGTTTGAAAGACATGCTGTAAAATGTTGTTGTTGAGCACCGGTGTTGATTCAACTGGAGTGTCTTCAGCTGGAATCACGTTGGGTGCATTCACAAAGTTACATTGCTGGCTAGTAGAGCCAGAAGTGTTGTCAGGAACTGTCTGGGATCCTCCTGCTCTTTCAAACTCTCTAGTGATGGCAGTTGGAATGACAGCTGTAATTTGCTCAGAAAAAGAAGCAAAGCTGTCAGGTACTGGATGGCTGGATAAATTGAGCAATGTGTCCTGTGAATTGCCTTCCACGGTGAGGGTCAGAGTCAGTCACAAACGACAAGCAAACTCCAAAATAACTTGAAAATACACAAAATCACTGGAAAACTAAAACAAAACTGCTCCAAACCAAGACCAAAAGACATGGACACCAAAGGTTAGCATTTTCATTCACTTTAATATGCTGTGGACTTCATCAGAAAAACACTCTAACCACCCTAAAACAGCATTTAAATACTTAATTAGCAGTCACATGACTGAATAATCATAATTTAAAAAGAAAGCTCATTTTTATAAATGTAAAAAAATACATACAAAAATCCATATAGTGGAAATAGTAGAAGTAGAAAACATAATTAAAAAGTTTTTTGTACATTCTAATAAATGTCATAAAGTGAAGTTTTTTTAAAAAAAACTTTATAACTTAGTTTGCAAAAACACTTTATGTTAATGGTGTCATTAAGACCTGGTGCAACATCTGCACCCAAGTACATTTGCCATAAGGATTTTTTTGCATTCTAACCAGGTTTTATAATCACCCGAAAAAGTTTCTTGACTGACAGTATCTATCACTGAAAAAACAATTTTTTGAAGTCAGTACAAATACCAGCATATTTTTTTTTCCTGACAAATATATGAAATGATGTGCAAGCTATCAGCTTTCAGAAAAGTCAAATGTTCATGAAATACAAGACCTAAAATCATACTTCATTTTTGGAAGCAGATTTTGTGCTACCAATCAACATTATTTTCTAGTGGAAATTAAGGATGAACTGCATATGTTGCTTTTTTCTGAGTTTCTGTAAAGCTTGCATTGGATTAAATTGTGATAATCTAGTGAAAAATTATACATTTAGAGGTCAATTAAATCTTGTAATGGATAAGTAGTTGCCTGACTACAGCAACATGGCCCTTCAGGAGAGGTTAAGAGTCAGACCCCACTAGAGTGATGGGAATGTGAGCTTTGTGGGGTAAGTATATGACTGGAATGGTCTTAAGGACATTGGCATGGTTTGTTGGACATACAAATTACATTAAAATAACATCTACTTACTATGTATGCAAGAATCAACAGGCAATTTACTTTACTATAAAATGTAATTATGTGAGCACATTATAACATAGTATTAAATGTGGATAATTGTGATGGAGGGAAAGAGATCATCATGTTGTACTGAGCATCTTGTAAGATTAGAAAATACTAACATTAGACACGTAATATATCCGGCATTTGCAAGTGACAAATATTCAGGATATATAATATGAGTGGTTAAATTATTTCAGATAAGAAAGAGAATTATAAACCCAATAGTAATAGGTAAAGCAGGTTAGACAGCCATTACACCACCAAGAAATATGGGCACATAGAGTGTAATTGGGAGGAGGACTGACAACATTTCATGGTCTGATGCTACTGTAAATAAAAATAATGCATAGCAGGAGGAAAGATGAAGGAAAGTTTCTTTTTACCTCAGGAGAGATGTTTCTATTGAATTAGAGCAACGGTTTATATAAGGGTGATAGATATCCACTCAGAATGATCTTATGCTCAGAGCGGAACTAGGAAAGTGAAAGTTTGTTATACGTATAGATCTATTAGGAGTTACTTTTTTAGAAGTGAGAGAGGGGGGGTAAGGGAGTGCTATACAGATCACACCGATAAGCAAGAGGTTAGTTTGGCATGATAATTTACAGGGGATTGGAGGAATGAGAAAGAGAAAACTCATGACTTTAAAAGGAGATACAGATACAATAGTCACAAAACAAATAGAGTTAAGGCATGCAGAAAAGTAGAAAACAGGGATAAATTAGCACCTTAAAGGTATTCATTTGGAACAATAATGGTTTGGTGGATGCTCAGAAGAAAAAGGTGATGGCTTGTATAGCTAAAAGTGACATACAAATAATGTTACTTCAGGAAACACATTTAAATAAAGAATAACTTGAGTTACTTATTGAAATAAGTGTCAAAGAAGGCCTCTATGCAGAGTTAAAGGAGAGAGGAAGAGAGCCATGATGCTGTTAGTAATTTAAAAAACATGACGGTAGAGGAAGAGAACCAGAATAGCAAGGGCACTACTTATTACTAAGGAGTTAGTGTTTGGGAAGAGGTTAACCTCGGCAAATATATACTTGCCTCTAAAGTCAAGGATAGCAGAGATAAAACATATTACAGGAGAAGTAATTAATTTCTAATATGGCTTATTATTGGGAGGTGAAGATTGGAATATGATGGAGCAAGCAGGGGGTGTAACTGGTGACCTAACAAGGCATACAACTGCTAATAAGGAGAAGATATTTAGAAAGCTAGCATAAAATATCTGGCCTATATGATGCCACTGTAACTGGAAAAGACAGTAAGGATCACATTTATTCTCTCAGGTTTAGTATGTAGGCAAGGTTAGTCCCATATGGTTCAGTGGTATGAGACTCATTCCATATCGATCTGAGATCATGCTCCATTAATAATGGAATTAAAGTATAAGTACACCTCTAGACTGGTCAGACAATGTGACACTCCTGAGCTACTCCATGTCCAGTTAATTATAAGCAAAGCCCTCTACCACATTATAGCTAGCTATAGGTCCCCCAATATGAAATAGAAAAAGCATACTACATACCTGGACTTACTGGAGTCACTTACCAAACAACCCAACACCTTACTCATGGGTGATCATTGACTGGGAAACATACATGACCACCAAACATGCTGTCTCAGAGGTTCTTGGACTTTGTCAGTGTAAATGCTCTGGAACAGCTAGTCAGCACACCCACAAGAGGCTCAAATGTTCTGGACATAATACTCACTAACATTGGAGAGCATTGCACCCATCCTCCCCGTGTGATGTCCTCCCTAATAAGATCAGACCATAAATCAATCTCATTTGATGTAATTATAAGACCAGATACCCTATCAAGCTCAAAAACACTTGAGAATTGTTTGAAGGCAAAAGAAGTTACAAAGCCCCCTCAAATGCAGATAACATGTACTCCTATGCAGAGGTGTACACCAATGGCCTGTATAACCACTTAGTTGTATAGCATCAGCTATACTTGACCGGATTAAAACCAGGTCTTGCCAAAAAACAAGCCACCCTGGTGGCCCCATAGTATAAACAGGCTATACAACAAGAGAAAGAAACTAATATCCAAGAACCAGAGGGAATGGCTCAGCAAAGGAAGAAATCCCTTTCAGGCTTAAACAAACAAATTAGAGATCTTGTCAAGTCCTCCAAAGCTAATTATAAAGTAAAAATAGCCTCCCTAGCTAAGGATATTCACAAGACTTTCTTTAACTACATCCAAAATATAAAAGTAAATACCCAGCTATGAGATGAACTGGTTGTGGATGGTGTGAAGGCTGACAGCCTAGCCAGAAAGAAATTTATAGATAATTCTATCATTTGTAAATATTAATGTAAGGCACATGCTTGTTGTCTTAAATGGAAAAACTGCTGTTAGATGTGGAACTGCAAAATATGTCACAACAGTGCTCTCTACTGACCAAGTAAAAGCATGTTGTGACCCTTTGATCAAAAGTCAGCTCCAGCCCATCTAGATGAAGACATTCTTTCTATTGTTTTAACCAAGAGTTAAATTGCTAGATTTAACTGTGCTAATGTATTTTTATTGCTCTGCTTCCTGACCAGCTGCAAGATTACACAAGGAGATGTTAAGAATGTAAATGCAGTTTCTGTTAGCCTGGGAACCCAGGGAAGTGTGAAGGATGGTGTAATGGGAACCAGGAATGTGATTTTAAAAACAGAGAGAATCAGAGATTATTAAAGCATTTTGTCTTAACCATCCAATTCATCAGCACTGTCTTACTCTAGATATAAGTTATCTTAGATTTATGTTTTCTCTTAGAAATAACTAGAAACTACAAACATTGGACTAAGTGTTTTTCTGTGATGTCAGAACTGTACTACTGAATTATTTTAAGTATTTCTCTGCAATCTCTGAACTCTTGACTAGCACTGTGTAGTAAGACATATTGTCTTGTGTTTTATTATTTATTATTAAATATTTTAAAACCTTTCAACTTGGGCTGTTTTGTGTAGAGACAATTTAAGCTCTAGACTACATTGCATATTTATACTGATTATTGTACCAAGTCACTCTAATAAGCATCGGCTGTTTAGTTATACTACCAATGGGATAATAATATTGCACATTAATAATTGGATACCCCTTTAAGGGCCTTTGGGTGGCTGATAAATATTAGCTCGGTGGTGGCGGGTGGTACTACCATATAGTCTGGGTAATAGGGGCAAAGCTGGATAACCTGTGCCAGCCTTTCCCAGGAGTGTCTGTGTGGTTGTATAAACTCTTATCTCAAAGTGTGTGTGTGTCAGCTACTTGGGCAGGGACACGAAGTACTGGTTGGACAGAGATGGTGCTAAAGGTTTTAGCTGCCCAGCTGGCTGAGATCTGGACCCTATAGCTGTGCCAATGGAGAGTCTTATTGGGGACCTGGAGAGCAAGGGAGCGACCAGCCCCGGACTGACTGTGATCTATGTGGGCTCTTAAGGGAAATTGCACTTTACTATGTGTATTTGTTATCCTTTCTTCATATATGAGATGCCCTCTCTGGTGTTAGTGGTGAGGATTGAGGCTCTTTGATTGCTGGGCCAGGGCACGGGCGTCACAGATGGCACCACCTGTATTCAATTGGAGGTAATAGCCAACCTGCTATCTGACAGATTTGGAGAAAATTTCACCCCCTGTCTCCTCTGTCTCCTCCAGTGGTCCCCCAAAGTATAACTGACACCATTCTTCAGCCTATTACCTCAAGAAGGCAGGTCATCTCAGCGCTCTCCAAGGCCAAACACATGGCATCAATAGGACCAGACAACATCCCAGGTTGCCTTTTAAACAACTAAAACATGACCTAGCAGACCCACATGGATCCCTGTTAAACCACAGCCTGCAAACTGGCTATGTTCTGGTGGAATTGAAGACAGCAACAGTAATCCCTCTGCAAAAAGGGAGACCATCAACTGACCCTGGGAATTATAAGCCCATAAGCTTGACTAGCCTTATCTGTAAGGCCATGGAAAGAATCATCATGGACCTTATTAATAAGGTCATAGGTAATCTCCAAACTCTGGACCCAGCCCAGTTTGGATTTACTAAAGGTAGACCATGCCTGTTGAACATGGTTGACTTCTTTGAGAATGTCACCAAGGCCCTGGACGAGGGAAAGAAAGTGCATACCACCTATCTTGACCTAGCCAAGGTATTTGACACCATCCTCGACTCAGGTATTACAGAGAAACTCTCCCAACTGGGAATTAACCCCTGAATTACCAGATGGATAGCCAATTGGCTCATTGATAGGATACATACTGTCACAGTGGGTGACTTCACCTCTAGCAAAAGACAGTCACCAGTGGTATATCACAGGGTTCTGTGCTGGGCCACTTGCTGTTCAGAATTTATTTTGCAGAAGTCCAGGCAAACTTCGATGGCCTGTGGCTGACTAAGTTCACTAAAGACTGCAAATTGGGAGCAATCACTGAGTCCCCCAATAATGTTAATATACTGCAGACAGAGTTAATACAGAAAAACCATTAATGCCAAAGCCACAGATTCAAACTAAATGCAAAAAAATGCATTATTATTCCCTTTGCAAAAGCTGAATTTCCTGCTAATTACATTATGGACAGCACCCCCCTATGTGGAGACCCAGTGGTACGTGATCTGGGTACTTAAGGTGATGGCAATCTGAACTTTGACCATTACATATCCATAGTAGTAAGGAAATGCTTCTGTGTGGCACATCTTATAAGTAAAGACACTGCTTCTAGATCTAAGGATGTTATAATTCCATTATACTTTGCCTTCATCAGATCAGAAGTACAGTACAGTGCTCCCTTTTGTACAGTGCAATGGAAAAGTATTTGCCCCCTTCCTGATTTCTTATTTTTTTGCATGTTTGTCACACTTAAATGTTTCATATCATTAAACAAATATAAATTTTAGACAAATATAACCCAAGTAAACAGAAAATGCAGTTTTTATGTGATGATTTTATTTATTAAGGAAAAAAAAACTATCCAAACCTACATGGTCCTATGAGAAAAAGTAATTGCCCCCTAAACCTAATAACTGGTTGTGCCACCCTTTGCCTCAACAACTGCAATCAAGCCTTGCGATAACTGGCAATGAGTCTTTCACATCGCTGTTGAGGAATTTTGGCTCACTCTTCTTTGCAGAATTGTTTTAATTCAGCCATATTGGAGTGTTTCCAAGCATGAACCGCCTTTTTAAGGTCATGCCACAACACCTCAATTGGATTCAAGTCCAGAATGTAACTAGGCCACTCCAAAACCTTCATTTTGTTTTTTTAAGCCATTCAGAGGTAGACTTTCTGGTATGTTTTAGATCATTGTCCTGCTGCAGTAGCCAAGTCCACTTCAGCTTGAGGTCACGAAATGATGGCCAGACATTCTACTTCAGGATTTTTTGGTAGAGAGCAGAATTCATGGTTCCATCAATCACAGCAAGTTGTCCAGGTCCAGAAGCAGCAAAGCAGCCCCAGACTATCACACTACCACCACCGTGTTTGACTGTTGGCATGATGTTCTTTTTCTGAAATACTGCGTTACTTTTACGCCAGACGTAATGGGGTGCACGGTTTACCTTTAAAAAACCTAAAATCAATTATACGATCGTGCAGTTGGGCGAACCCAAAGTGCGAAAGTGAAACTTCAAACGTCACCATAGTTCAAAAATCAGCAAATCGAAAAGCAGATTCGCTGATTTTTGAACTACAAGTTCGAATACATATCGTAATGCAGGGGGCAAGTCCCCCTGCACCCCCATGTGGGGGCTGCACCCCCCACACACCCCCTACTTTAATATTCTAACTCCGAGATCGCACTACAGTGGGGAAGGGGACCATTTCCCGATCCCCACTATAGTGCAATCTGTACCCAAAATGCCGAATCTGTAATGAGTGAATGGATAGTGACATTCGTTCATTGCACATTCGATGCATTTTTTTTCAAGATTTTGCAATCTTGAAAACGTACTTTCGACCTTTTGGCTTTCAATCATGTGCTTTACGCACATGTAAAGGTAAACCGGGGCACACACCTCCCAAAAAGTTAAACTTTTGTTTCATCAGTCCACAGAATATTTACCCAAAAGTCTTGGGGATCATCAATATGCTTTTTGACAAAAGTGAGATGAGCCTTTATGTTCTTTTTGGTCAGCAATGGTTTTCGCCTTGGAACTCTGCCATGCATGCCATTTTTGCCCAGTCGCTTTCTTATGGTTGAGTCATGAACGCTGACCTTAACTGAGACAAGTGAGGCCTGCAGTTCTCTAGATAATGTTCTGGGTTCTTTTGTGACCTCTTGGATGAGTCGTCACTGTGCTCATGGGGTAATTTTTGTAGGCCGGCCACTCCTGGGAAGGTTTACCACTGTTCCATGTTTTCTCCATTTGTGAATAATGGCTCTCACCATGGTTCGCTGGAGTCCCAAAGCTTTAAATATGGCTTTGTAACTTTTTCCAGACATATAGATGTCAATTACTTTGTTTCTCATCTGTTCTGGAATTTCTTTAGATCATAGCATGATGTCTTCCTTTTTGGGATCTTTTGGTCTACTTCACTTTGTCTGACAGGTTCTATTTAAGTTATCTCTTGATTCAACAGGTCTGGCAGTAATCAGGCCTGGGTGTGGCTAGGGAAATTGAACTCAGCTTTCCCAAAAATGTGATTAACCACAGTTATTTCATGATATAACAAGGGGGGCAATTACTTTTTCACATAGGACCATGCAGGTTTGGATGTTTTTTTTATTCCTTAATAAATAAAATCATCACTTAAAAACTGCATTTTGTGTTTACTTGAGTTATCTTTGTCTAATATTTAAATTTTTTGATGATCTGAAACATTTAAGTGTGACAAACATGCAAAGAAATAAGAAATCAGGAAGGGGGCAAATACTTTTTCATTGCACTGTATGTACCTCACCAAACACCTGCAACAATTGGAGATACCACAGAAGTTTCTTACCAAGAAGTTACAGGCGCACAAAACAAGTCTTAAATGGAAAGACTGAAAGCCCTAACACCATAGTCTGTTTCCTACAGGTTGCTAAGGAGTGACCTGTGCCTGGCTTACAAGGCAGTCTCTGACCCAGCCCTGGTGGAAATGCTACACATTTGTAAATCAAATTGCACAATGGTCACTCGCTCCAGGGATCTTAACCTAGCCTCTGACATAAACAGATTATGCTGGACAGGTAGATACATCTCAGAAACTGCCACTTCACTGGAACAAGCTTCCAATTCACATGAAAAAGGGCCCCTCCCTGACCCTCTTCAAACGCAACCTAGATCAACAGATGGGTCAATGTAAATTCACTCTTGGGATGACACCCTTGTCCCTCCTGGACAGAGGAAGTCGGTATTAACTACCATAGATCCTTTCCCTCTGGGAACTTCACTCACCTAACCAACAACAATTGAGGCAACTCAGGATAAACATGGCTAGACAAAATAAACCAGGCATAATAAAAAGGTGGAAACACAACAAATTCAAACTGGGAATGCAAAAACCTTTGAAAATGTGGAAAACCAACTTCAGAAAAGAAGCTGCAGACCACACTGTCTGAGGAACACCACAAACTGATTTATTAAGCTTTTAATTCACAAGGAGCTTTTCCGTCTGAACTAAGAAACTAGACTTCATAAGAATAAAACATTTCACTGAAAATGCACTAGTATAACAGTGCATTAATTTAATTGGTATCCAATAAACCAGAGAGCATTTTGTTAAATTGAAGAACAATTGTGAATAAAGACATTTCTTAAAAATAAAAACATTATTTTAATAAAGTTCATTTAAAAACATTTTAAATAGAAATTAAATAAATCCTTAGGGTATCCTGGGGAGTCTCCCCATCTGTGCTTCCGTCTGAGGGGAATTTTTTTTAATGACCTACCCACTTCCCCTTCCCCCCCCACCATGTTTATTGTTTATATCTGAAAGCAACTCGCTTCTTTGGAGAACACCCCCCTTAGGGAGCATATCAATGAACATCCTCTATACTGGGATGGGCACACCCATTCCTTCCATGCTGCTCCATCAGTAATATGCCATATTCATAATATATGCCATATTAATATTGCTGTTAATAACTTGACCCAGATGGAGTATATATGGTGCTTCACAGTATCAAATGAAAGCATGCATAATACTGCAAAAGTTACCACTGATACCTTCTGTTTGACCACTAGAAATGTGGAGATATTCACATTTGGTTAGTAATAAAATATGCATGTATGCTTAAATATCATATTTCTGTAATTATTTTTGGTAGTGGCAACTGCAGGCATTGTGAAACAATATTTCACATGCCTAGTCATCACAGAGGTCAGGAAGGGCTCCTCAGACAAATGGGGTGCTTGGTGTGAGAATTGGTGGTACTGCCAGTCATGGCAGGGAGAAGTAGAGCAGTAGATGTAAGACTTGTGCCAGCATAGCTAGCTAGAATTTTATAAATAATTGTATGTCATTAGCATATCAATCTGATCTGTACAAATGCTGGAAATGTATTTGTGTGCTCTGCTTGTGTTAATTGTGTTAAAATGCATCAATAGTGTACTCTGCTGTAACAAAGACAAATGTGCATGTATTATGGTAACTAAATTAAATGTATATGTTTCAGTAGAGGACACTGGCACAACAATGGTTAACCAGCTGACTTATTTTAAGAATAAGGGACATGTAAATAAGCTGTTACTTCATTAAACATCACCCCACAGTGCTGAGTAGGCCTGGAACTGGTAGGTCTGGGAGCAGCCATTATTCTTTAGCTTTTGTAAAGAAGGGGGAAGTGTTGTAGATGCTTCTGGCTCTAAGCATTGCCATAAAAGCTCTAAATACGTATTGTAGCAGTCTGGTAAACTGCTGTCTCAAACTTCAAAAGGAGATACTGTGGTAACCTAGAGTGAGGTGACCAGATGAGGTCATTCTGCAAGTCATCTTGGATAGTATATTTTACAGGGAGTAATCTCAGAATAGAGAGTATTCTGTTATGGGCCGGACTAGAAAGACTGCTCACGTATTTCATCATGCCTTGCCCAAGTAAGTAACTTAACTAGGGAACAGTAATATTCTCTTAGATTTAGTCAGGAATATAGTGAAGCTTAGTTCAGATATTGTTTTTCTTTATTTGCCTGAGTTTGCTCTTCAGTATTCTTTTCAATATTTCTTGTGATTTGATTTGTGGTTTACTGTGAATACATATTCAGAATTTTCATGTACTTTTATTATTTGTTATTAAATATATTTAAACTTTTCATTGTGGTTGGTCCTTTTTTAGAAAGTATTAACCTTTGAGAGTACTTATATTTATTTGATGACTGTGTGGGCCACTCCAGAAGACCAAGCCATCTTGGTGAACTACTGCCATTTGTATTAATATTAATATTGCATAGTATGTTGGTGCCCTTGTAAGGGCCTTAAGGCAGCTGGCAGGAGTGTCTGCTGGCAATGCTAACTACTTTATTGTCTCAGCAGAAGGGGGCCATAGCTAGTAAATCTGTGCCAGCCTTTCTTGTGTGTGTGTGTGTGTGTGTGTGTGTGTGTGTGTGTGTGTGTGTGTGTGTGTGTGTGTGTGTGTGTGTGTGTGTGCATGCGTGCATGCGCACGTGTGTGTGTGTGTGTGTGTGTGTGTGTGTGTGTGTGTGTGTGTGTGTGTGTGTGTGTGTAAATCAAATATTAAAGAGTGTGTGTGTCAGCTACTTGGGGCAGAGACACGAAGCACTGGGTTAACAGAGAGGGTCCGATACCAAATGCCACAGGTTGCAAATTGCAATAACCACGATAATATCCTTCTTTCAAGGCAAACTCGATTTATTTACCTTAAACTTAAAATGCGATTGCTAAACATACATTTTTCGTCAGGGCTCCTGCCCCAACTTCATCAGAAAACAAACCGCCCCGAGTTAAAATACATTTATATATGGATATAAATGGATACACCCAATATTTCCAGATGCAACTTCACTGCATCAAGAATAATTTCCCTTAAGTGCACACAGGGAACACACTCATTGTAGGGGTTGGTGTTCTCTCTCTTGACAGATCCTCAATATGACTCCCCACTAGCACAGTTATACAGTTTAGTCCTCAGCCAAGTGTCCATGCCACGTCCTCCACCACTGTCTCAGCAAAACCAGTGCTTCATGTCCCTGCTCCAAGCAGCTCACACACACTCTTTGAGATTTGATTTTCACACACACACACACACACACACACACACACACACACACACACACACACACACACACACACACACACACACACACACCTGGGAAAGGCTGGCACAGATTTACCAGCTATGCCTGCTTCTGCCTAGACTATAAGTTAATTAGACTGCCACCAGACACTCCAAAGCTAGTTACCCTAAGGCTCTTACAAGGGAATATAATTATACTGAGTAAAATTAATGTTAATACAAATGATAGTGTTTGGCCAATGTAGTAAGGCTTTCAGAAGTGGCCACAGAGTCACCAAATAGATATAAGTATTCTTAAAGGTTAAATCCAGATGGATTTTTAAGTCCTCTGAAGAAAAGGTGAACTGTCCTGTTTCTGAGGGTTGTACATTCCCATCACCAAACTGGATGTCCTGGTTGCTGGTCTGACCTGCAACTAAGGCTGAAATAATTTTCTCTTTAGTTAGGCTGGCATACACCAGTCCTTTGGCTTCAGAAACCTTGGCCAACTGCTTCTTTGTCAGCTTGCCATAATACTCTGCTAACATCTTGCCTGCTTTCCTTGACTAAACTAACATAACATAAATAAATAAATAAATAAATAAAACTGTTGTGAAATGAAACTCTGAATGTTTACCTTGTGGCTGCTTGAGAGTCCACTCACATTTAGTGACAACTGCTTACAAGCTACAGAAGTTCTGTTAATAACCCACCACTGCCACCAATATGTGACACCCCCCTTCTCTGGGGCACTAATCAGGAAAGCTGAATCCTCACCACTGACACTGGAGATGGACATTCACTTGGAATAAAAATGGATACACCCAGCATTTCCAGACACAGCTTCTCTGAATCAAGCACAGTTTCCCTTAAGAGCACACTGGGAACACACTCAGTCCAGGGATTGTTTTTTTCACTCTCTCTCTCTCTCTCCAGATCCCCATAAGACTTCCTACTGACACAGCTATATAGTTGAGTCCTCAGCTGAGTGTCCAAGCCAAGTCTTCCACCACTCTCTCTGTGAAACCAGTGCTTTGTGTCCCTACTCCAAGCAGCTGACACACACACTCTTTGAGATTTGATTTTCACACACACACACACACACACACACACACACACACACACACACACACACACACACACACACACATACACACACACACACACACACACACACACACACACACACACACACATACACACACACACCTAGGAAAAGCTGGCACAGACATACTAGCTATGACCCCTTCTGTCCAGACTATAAATTAGTTACACTACCACCAGGCACTCCACAGCCCATCACTCTAAGGCTCTAGGAAGAGTATCCAATTGTACTGAGAGAAATTAACATTAATACAAATTATAGTGTTTGGCCAATGCAGTAAGGCTTTCAAGAGTGGCCACAGAGTCACCAAAAGTATATAAGTACTCTCAAAGGTTAAAATATTCTCTAAAGGGCCAGCCACAATGAAAAGTTTAAATATATGCAATAATAAATAATAAAAGAAGATGAAAATACTAAATATTTATTTACAATAAACATCAGAGTTTCAATCACAGGAAATATTAAAATACAGATGAATAGATTCACACAGATACAGAAAAACAACACTTAACTAATCTCACTATATTTCCCTGACTGATCTAAAGAATTACTATTCCCTGGTTTGCTTACTACAGCAAAACAAGATGAAGTGGGTGAGAGATTCTTTGTCAGGTTACAAAAACAGACTGCAATGAGACTTCAATCTCACCCAGGATTAAAATATCATTTTTAGTGATGGATTACAGAATGACATCCCATGCATCTGGTCATCTGACTTCTGGTTCCCATGCTACCCCATTGGCTAGAAGCTGTCAGGATTTATCACATATGTATCAATAATACACACACGCACAGAGCCCTGCTAAGATCTGCTGCAGCTCCTGGAACTCATAAAACAATTTCAAACCTCCACTTTTCCAGCGTAGCAATTTGTTCACCCCAAAGACAATCCATAAAGCTTTCTAGTACAGACATTTTTTTCTGGCTGCATTGAGAACTGTAGGATACAATCTTTATGGCCCAAGCCAAGTAATTTAATTTCAAACTATTTTCAAAGTTAGGTGGGTTGACAGTAACCTCTTCTCTTCCAGGATCCTATGTTAAAACATATACATTTAAACAGTTACAATAATGCATGTATATTTCTTTGTCTGTCCAGCAGGACACACTGTTGGTTTATTTTTGACACAAGCAGCTTTACAAATAAATTTTTCAATGCAAGAATCTGTACAAATCAGTTCGATATACAAATGCCATAATTCTTTACAAAATTCCAACTAGCTATGCTGGCATATGTTACACATGCACTGCCCTACTTCTCCTGGTATAGATGGCAATACCTCACATCGTCACACCCACCACCACCTGTCTGATAAACTCCCTGGCACTTACTTCTAATTCACGTCTCATCCATTGACAGTAATGGGTGAATTAGTTAATTAACTTGGCTGACTGAGCTGACACATGCATCTGAGTAACTCTGTGAATCCCTCAGCTGTGTAAATGCCTTACTGCTGGCATTTCTGGGGAGATCATATGGCTAAATAGCATAGGTTGCTCCCCCAGAACACCTTATTAGGATACAACTCTGCTGAGGAGATGTTCCGCCACTGTGATCCTACAGACTGTGTAGGGTCACTGCATTGGGCCTATCTCTGAATCAGAAAGGGCCACCACCAGCAGTAACAGCCTGTTTTATTGCTGGCAATAGCCCTTTCTGAATCCAGCCCTATGCTTGTCTTAAGAGAAAATGTTGTACATTTCCAAACCAAGAGGCTGCATTTATCAGATGGAATGCTGCATCTCAACTTAGATTTTTTTTTCCAGTGGTTTCATCCCAGCACTTTAGTACTGCATTTCTGTAAAAATCTTTATTAAACATGATTTTTTAAGTGATATAGGTATTGCATTTTTATACTGAAATCAAACAGGCAGCTAACATTTTCACAGAACAAATGTAAAATATCTTTTGGCCTGTATTTGATACAAATAGTGACACATTCATGAAGAAGTATAGGGAACTCACTTCCATTTTAGAAGAAAAAGCTGTAAACAACTAATGTTAGGAGGCTGACATTATCAATTTTTTTAAATATTTCAACACAGGACTTCACTGTAATATTTCTGTGAAGTTTCCTCGCACATGGAAAAAGGGAAACTTCATATGAGGCTTCAAAGGAATCATTTTACTAAGTAAAACATTTCCCTTAGAGGTAAGAAATACATTTTGGCTTGCACAGAAATAATGTAAAAAAGTGACTCTATAACATAGTTATGAATAGCTACAAAGAAATTACAATAGAGTATGTTTTGGTACTAAAAACACCAAAATTATGAGGCAAAATTCACCAGCATCAATACTGATTTATAACTGGAAGTTTATAATACCCACACACACAAACATTAGATAGATAGATACATAGATAGATAGAGCGACAGATAGACAGATAGACGATAAAAAGTATTACAATTTTATTATTTCACAAAGCAAGAGCAAAATCAATCTCTCTCTGTCTCTGATAGAAGAACATGTAATTTTACCTTGATGTGAAAAAAGCAGCTTTTATGTTTATGAGGTATGCTAAAGGAATTCCAGTATTGTTACGTTTTTCTAATAAGTTTTGAAAATTTCCAAAGTTAAAAAATTACCATTATTAAATTAAATGCAACATCATTATCAAGACAATTTTCTGTAAATTAATTTTATGACCCTAACCCTTGAAATGCTGTAGCAGGTTAATTACATACACTGTAAAAATCACTTTGTAAATTCATAAAATATTTCTGGAAAGCAACTGAAAAAAAGATTCCATTAGACAGAGCTCATCATCATCGCCTTTTTTCCCACTTTCTCCATGGGGCTGAGGTGTTACATCAGCTGTTGGGATCTCTCTCTCATTTCACTGCTATTCTGTTACCTTCTGCAGTTGTGCCTGATTTTCACAGGTCTTCTCTCACACAATTCATCCACCTTTTTATTTTATGCCCTCATTTCCTCTTGCCTTCTTCCTGTCTGTCCCAAATCTTCTTCAACAGATTGTCTTCTGCTTTCCTGATAATGTGCTCAAACAACCATAATCTGTTCTCTGACCGTTTCTACATCTAGAGCTACTTGGACTTCTGCTCTGATGTCCTCTTTTCTTTGTCTGTCTCACAATGTGCATCCTACCACCCATCTCAGGCAGTTCATCTCCATCACCTCTAGCTTCCTCAGAGCTCTGCTTTACTGCCCAGATTTATATACTATACATTAGTAGTTCTGGTTGCACCACTGTTTTGTACACCTTATGTTTGAGATGTGTTGGCATTCTGCTGTCATACAGTACCCGTGACACTCTGTGCCATTTGGCGAAACCCCTCTGATTCTATCTTTGACCTTTGCACCTTAAACATGTTAACCAGTTCCACTATTTTCCCTTCTATCTCACTTCTCAACATCAGTTGATTTCCCCATTTGCTGTCATTACAACTATCTTATCTGAACCATCTGCCTTCAGTTTTGCATTCTGTTCCCCTGTCATTTGCTGAAGTTCTTGCTCAGAGTCTGCCTGTAATGCCACATCATTTGCATACAGCAGCTTTGTTGATCTGTCCTCTCTAACCTGTTTGTTATTGCAGTTCATCAGCAGTGGGCTCAAAGCTGACCCTGCTGCACATCTGCTCCCACTAGAAGCCCACTGTGAGTCCAAACACTACTCATACCTATGCCATTGGGTCCTTGTACATAGCCTGCACTAATTCTACCAATGTTTCTGGGTCTTCATACCATCGCAGGACTGCCCAAATCAGCTTTCTTGGGACCTTTTCATATGCTTTCTCCCATTCTAAGAATGTCTAGTTAAACTCTTTCCTCATCTCTAGCTTCTTCTCAACTGTCTGTCTCACTGTAGACATGGAGTTGGTTGAGTCGCATCCTGATCTGAATCCAAACAGTTCATCTCCCATCTTATTTTCTATTGCTCTGAATATTCATTTATCAATCATCCCCTCCAGAATTGTCATGCATTGTGACAGGAGTTTGATACCTCTGTAGTGTCCATAATTATTAATTTCCCTTTTACTATTGTTGCTGGTACTAGAATGCTTATTCTAGAGTCATCTGGGATACATGTTTCTATCCATACTGCTACAATTACCCATTTCTCTTCTAACTCACCCAGCATCTTGATCATATTTACCATAACCTCGTCTGAACCTGCTTTCTAAGACTTATTTTCTGGAGTGCTGTTCTTACTTCTTCTAGGATGAACCTCTCCTCTTCTTTCATCATAGGCTGTGTCTGGGACAATGCAACTTTTATGGTGTTATCTTCTTTCAAAAGCTGCTAGAAGTACTCCTTCCATCTTCCTTTGATGTCCTGTGGACAGGTTCAACGGTGTATACTAGGCTAACAAAGACTAGCCTTGCAACCCAAATATGACCCACCGATTTGATTTATACAGGTGGTGATTTACTGACTGCCTGTCTCCATCAGAGACATAGGAACCAGACCAGGACTGAATTTCTGATTACTCATCCATTGGTCCAAGTTGCACTTAAATAGGGATGGGGAGTAGCTGTGCTTTACATGGATGGGGACCTGTTCCAGATATTGGGAATTTTCTGAGAAACATATCTATCTCTCCAACATGAGCTATTTATCTTGCAAGCAAAATTTAGGTATTTTAATCTAGTAGTTATGATGATGTTTGTTTTACGGGTGTGCAAAAGCTTCATCAAAACAGGGTCCAGGGATGCCTTATATGCCAGGCAAAGCTCACCTCTCAGAAGTCTGTATGATATTGAGTAAAGAGACAAGGCTTTGAGGTGATCAGTGTAGGACATTGTGTTTCCTCTCCATATTCTTTTTGTAAGGAATCTATTCCAGTTTCTGTATGTGTCTGGTCAGGTACATACCGAAGGGGGCATTATACACTCTGTGAGTCTGATGAGGGTCAAGTATAGTTGTATGATGACTACTTTGGACCTAGATGCCATGCTCTTGCTTATAATTTGAGCAACATAGAAGGATTTTCTTACTGCCTTGGACACATTGTTCAAAAGCTAGGTTGTAGTCCACATGAGTTCCTAGATCCCTGATCATCTTTTAAGGGTGTTTATTCATGACATAGTTACCTGGGGTGGCAGACTTCCCAAAATGTTCTATAATTTATTTCTTAGTACTGAGCTTTAAGCCATGGCTTTGGCACCAAGCATTTGTCTGTATTAGACCTTCCTGAAGGGTGGTCTCATCTAAGGAGTATTCAGTGACTGCTCCCAATTTGCAATCATCTGTGAACTTGGTCAGCCAAAGGCCTTTGACATTGTCTTTGATATCGAGGAGTGGGACGTCTTTGGTGAGCAGGTTGTTGTTGGAATTCCTTATGAAGGGTGTCTGATAGCTATCTTCTTTATCATTCTGTGTTTGACATGTAACCTAATAAAGTTTCTTTGTGCCATCTGGTGAGTAACTTTCCAAAAACTGATACAGTGTATCTTATGCCTTGTTCTTTACTATTCCAACTGATCTCTTACCCTGTTTGTTGGCCAACCAGCAGTCCTCCTTACTTGGTCCATCTTTTCTACTTCCCACTCTTTTCTTAACCATTCTTTCTTTTCATGTCTTTCTGGACTTCTGCGTTCTGCCACCAGGTTCCTTATGTGCATGTTTTCATACCTGGCTCAGACACATATCTGTTTTATCATCCTCACACATGCTGTTTTGAGGTGCTGCCATTCTTCTTCAACTCCACCTATATCCTTTTCTTTCTGAGGTGCTTAAACTCTGAGTATTTCATTGAACTCTTGTGCTTTCTCTCCAGTCAACATCCAGGTCTTCAGTCCAAGTCTCTATTAGGTTCATAAGTTCATAGGTAGGTACTATATCTGCCCGAAGGCATTTATAAGCCTAGCCAGAATGTGTTGGCTTTTGCCGCCCCCTTAGATTAGTTCCCTGTGCCTCTGTCCAGCAGAGCCATTGAAGTGATCCCTGGGTAAACTTTCTGTTTCCCATCCACTCATCAAGGTTTCTCTTGAAGAGTGTTAGTGAGGAGCTCTGCCTAATGTAGATGGGAATCGTTTTCCAAAGCATGGGAAGTCTCTGGACAGGAATCTGTCCCTCTAGCAAGTTCTATATATTGTTGTGTTGAGGTTTAGATCCCTAGAGAATGTGGCTCGAGAGGATATGGTTTTCTTTAGGTGGAGCATGTCCATCAATTCTGGGTTGGACATGGCCTTGTATGTCAGGCAGAGACATAGGTCTCAACCTGTTAAGAGGCCAATGTGGAACACAGACCCTAACAATGTGTGACAAATGATCAAAATGTAGAACACCCTATTTTCGCACTGCGTGAAACATGCCATTGCCATGGATCTTGGTAGAACATCTGTAAAATTCAATAAAACACACTTCCCAGATCCAAAATTTTTATTTGATAATCTGCAAATACCATAACTACACCATAAGTAAATGAAACAGCACTTTACAAAAATAAAAAGCAGATTTACTACATTTTCTAAACAGACATATTAGAGACACTTTAAATATTGCTCCTATAACCTTAGAAATATTGCTAGAACAGGATCAGTCTTGGCATTCAGTTTCTCTAAAAAATGGCAATTACTCTCTGAGACGTACTAGGGGGACAAGCAGCACAGACACTTTAAATATTGCTCTTATAAATTTAGAAAGTTGCTAGAATAACAGTTCCTGGCTTGGCATACAGCTTCAGGAAAAAAAAGACATACTAGGGGGGCATGCAGAACAACAGAGACACTTTAAATATTGCTCTTATTAACTTAGAAATATTGCTAGAATAAATGGCAATTACTCTGAGACATACTAGGGGGACAAGCAACACCAACACCAACATAGAGACACTTTAAATATTGCTCTTATAAGCTTAAAATATGGCTAGAATAACAGGATCTGTGATGGCACACAATTGCTCAATTAATTTCAGACTTCAAAATCCTAGGGGGACAAGCAGTACAAAAACAAACTTTAAATATTCCTGTTATTCTAGCAACTTTTTAAGTTTATAACAGCATCTGTGTTGGCATATATTTAGCTCTGTTTCTGGCAGACTTCAGAGACATACTAGAAACAAGCAGCACAAACTTACAGACACTAAACATTGTTCTTATAAACTTGGAAAGTTGCTAGAACAACAAGATCTGTGCTAGCATACCAGTTCTCAAAGAAAAAACTTGCCATTGCAGCTAAAACACTTACCTTTGCCTAGGTACACAGCAACCGCTCAATATGCAGTTAGCCAAAGTCTCCAGCAGCACAAATAATCCACCACGATGACCACGGCACAAACTATGATGATCCCAGTAGTCCAGCAACAAGCAGCAGCAAAATAAAACCTCAGCCCTTCTGTTCTGGCTGCTTCCGAGTCCTGATGTCTTCAATCCATACCTTCCTTCTCCCGATGTCTGCAACATGCACCTTCCTTCTCCCAATGTCTTCAACCCATATTCCGCTCCTTCCAAGTCTACTTTCCTGGAGATTCTCTCCCCCATTGCAAAGATTATGGAGCGATGCATCCATCGGCAATTACTTCAGTATCTCCTACAAAACAACCTTCTAGTTGACTGCCAACATGGTTTCAGGCCTCACCACAGTACCACAACAGCTCTTCTATCCTTTACAGATAGCATTAATAAAAACAAGAATACTAACCTACTATCTTCTGCTCTTTTTATAGATCTCTCAAAGGCCTTTGATATGGTTAACCACCAAATACTATTAAATATACTTGAATCACTTTCCCTTGATCAGCAACTAGTAAAATGGTTCCAATCCTACCTTGAAAACAGGAAACAAGCAGTCCTCTGGGAAAACAATCTATCTTCTCAGCTCCCTATCACCCTTGGAGTCCCTCAAGGATCTATTCTTGGACCTCTCCTTTTCACAATTTTCATTAATGATCTAAAAACTTCCCTTCCACAAACTACATGCATACAATATGCTGACGATTCAACTCTGGTATGTGCCGCATCATCCCCTGCTGAATTACAGGCTAACACACAAACTGTCTTTACTTTAGTGGAAAACTGGTTCCATCAACGTTGTCTCCTCCTGAACCCTAAAAAAACTAAATTACTTCTATTTACTCCCACACAGAAATCCCCTCTATCAATCTCACAGTAAAATCAAAAATGGCACAGAAATAGCACCTGAAACCACCACCAAACTCCTCGGTGTATTAATAGATAACCATCTTACCTTCGACTCACATATTAACGCTACTATTAAATCAGTAAATAGAAAACTTGGATTCCTCTACAGAATCAGACCATTCCTTACAGAATCAGCAAAGATCTCTATTTCCCAAACCCACCTTATTTCCACCCTACTCTATGCCTCACCTATATATACCAACCTATCCAGAACTAATCTAAATAAGCTAGCAACCACCTACAACAACATAGCTAAATTTGCCACTGGTACCCCCTTCCGTACTCACCACTGCCTTAACCTTAGACATCTCGGATGGCTGGAAGTACAAAACCAACTAGTTTACCAGCAACTTATTTTTATTCACAAGATTTTACATCATCCTTCAAACACTCCCATACTATGTAACCTAGTAAATTCTTATAAAAACCTTCCTACCCTAAGATCAGCTAAAAAACTACAAGTAGCCACTACCAAATCCTTTAACAAAGCTGGAGACTGCCTATTCTCAAATGCAGTTGGAAATTCCTGGAACAAACTTCCAACTGAGATCACATCCCTTACTTCCACCAACCTTTTCAAGAATCAGCTGAAAAACTTCATGAAAACCAAATGGCTTTGCCCTGCTCTCAGCCTGACTGATACTTATTTTCTCCTCTTTCTAACTCTAACTCTCAAACTTGATTTCTTTTACTGAAACTCCTCTACCTTCTTTATATGGCAAGTTTAAATACTTCTTGCTCTCTTTTTTTTGTATCTCCCCATTATGACTTTCTGTATATTTTTTTGCTTACTGAAACTGAACTAGAACTTTTTCTTTTTGGCTGTTAAAAAAAAAACTAAAAAATTACTACTTGTACTATTTTGTATAAATGTTTCTTTGTTTCTGTCCTTGTAATTGTCTCGGAGCTTTTCTCCTCGGGCCTCTACTGAAAATGGACATATATCCAGTTAGACTAGCCCGGTCAACAAATGTAAAATAAATAAATAAATAATAAATAAATTAGACCTAAAAAGTAAAATCCCTGATTCTGAGAAGCCTTTTGCAAGCCATTATTTTGGCGCAAAAAGGCTTCCTGGAATGTGATTGGCTAGTACCGGGGAGCTGTCAATGGCTGCTGTCCTCCTGAGACTCTTTACTTGATTGGCTCGTAGAATGCATTCACAATTGGCTGTAAATGCAGTCTATGAGCCAATCAAAAACTGTGGCACACAGCCAACGCTGTGTAATGCAGAAGGGCAGCAGAGGTTTGCATTGGTTTGTATACCGCAATACCGATTGGCAGTAATTGCGGTACACAAACCAATCAAAATTCTTGTAGCAGAGCCACAGCTGTTCAATGCGGAACAGCAGAATGGTCGCTCCGCTCATCTTAAATGTGGAGCGTTCCACACAATCCGGAGCACTTGGATGCTCAGGGCAGAGATCACCTCTGAGTAGGCAGTATGCAACCAAGTACAGCTGGAGTTGTTTCAGTCGAGCTGCATAGGGCATCTGTTTGAGGCCAGTGATCCTCTTGGTGAGGTACTTCTGTGGTCTTTCCAGCTGTTGCAGGTGTCTTGTAAGGTACATCCTGAATGGGGCATTGTACTCTATGATGGGTCTCATGAGTGATGAGTAGAGGGGTACAATGATCTCTTTTGATCTAGATGCAAACCCTTTTGTGATTAGGTGGGCCACATAGAAGGATTTTCTAACCACTTTGGCAATGTGATTATCAAAAGAGAGATTACTGTCTACTTGGGTCCCCAGATCCCTTATTACGTCTTCCATATTTAGGGGACTACCACCTATGTGGTAGTTTGTGGGCACTTTGTTTTTTCCAAAGAGGATGACTATGCACTTTTTTGGCATTTAGCTTAAGGCCATGGTTTTGACACCAGGTATCTGTCTCAATGAGACCCTTTTGGAGGATGTCTGTGTCAGCTGGAGAGTCAGTTATAGACCCTATTTTGCAGTAGTCTGCAAACTTGGTCAGCCATAGTCCTCCTATGCTTGCCTGTACCTCTGAGAAGTATATGCTGAACAGGAGGGATCCTAGGACTGAGCCCTGGGGAATGCCACTTGTAACTGGTTTAGAGTCAGACTTGGCTCCCACAACTCTTACCATGTGGGTTCTGTCCATGAGCCAGTTGGCAACCCATGTCGTGATGTAGGGGTTTATGTTCAGGCTGGTGAGCTTGTCTATAATACCAGAATGGGGAATGGTGTTGAAGGCCTTTGCGAGGTCTAGATAGGCTGTGTGGACCACCTTTCCCTCGTCTATAGCCTTGGTGACTGTCTCAAAGAAGTCCACCAGGTTTAGGAGGCATGATCTGCCCTTAACAAAGCTGAACTGGGTAGGGTCCAGTGTTTGGAGGTTCCCAATGTCTCTGTTAATGAGATCCATGATGATGTGCTCTATAGCCTTGCAGACCAAGCTAGTCAGTCAGGCTTTTGAGCCTTCTCTGACCACTGCTTTCAGCTGATTCTGGCAACTAATGGTTTATGCTTTGGGCCAACTGTTTCATTGGTGGCTTTGCAATTGTTGAGTCTACCCCAATGTCCATTCCCTATTATGATGAAGCCTACCTGAGATGCATGTTGGCCGCTGTTGTATGTGATCTTATGACTGTCTCTCTTGCTGAACCATGTCTTGGCCACTATTAAACCTTCTGTCAGACAAAAGTCTAGAATGGCCTCTCCTTCTTTATTCCTATTGCCCCAATCATGCAGATCTAGGCAGTCCTCATATCCTGTTCTGTCTGTCCCAATATATGCATTCAAGTCTCCCATTATCAACACCAACTAATGTTGTCCTGCTTTATCTGGTAGGTCCTGAAACTGATGCCAAAATGCACTCTTTTTCTTGCAGTGACAACCCTGCTGTGAGGCCATACCTCTCAACCTCTCAGTGCAAGAAATCTGGACAAAGCCAGAAATAATGGGGGGAACAAAAGATCAGAAATAGGGACAAATTTTAAATATTGCTCCTATAAAATTTGTTAGAATAACAGGTATTTTCTGAAAGCTATGAAGTCTGAAACTCAAATGTCTGCCATTATTTAGTATTATTTAGTGACTTCAATCCTCACCTAAATGATTTGCCAGAAAACCACAAATTTTATGAGGAACAGACCAAGAGTATGAAGCAAAAATCTGGACATTCTGTGAAAATATGGACAGTTGAGAGGAGGCATGTGTGGGGCACAGGCTGAGATTATGAATACTGCCCTGTCCTTACACTGGAGTCTGATTAGCATGAGTCTGTCATGAATACTGATTATATACCTCACTGTCTTCTGAAGCCTCTCCCTCAATACAATTCCCACACCATTTCTAGTGTGTCCTCCCCCAGAGTAATAAACTCTGGAACCCAATCCAAGTGACTTTGCTGCACTGTCCTTCCATCTTTTCTCCTGGATACAGAGTTTGTCCAACCTCCTACTTTTACCATCGTATCATCCACTTCCAATCGCAGCCCTTAAGGCCAAACACCTTGCCTGATACACTAGTAATAGGTGACTCCATAGTCAGACACACTGATGTCCCACTGACCAGGCTGAACAAGGAGAAGGTGACTGTGAGCTGTCTATCAGGAGCTAGGATCCGCCACATAACACACGCACTCAGGTCACTCCAAAGCAAGTACAAATATGACTCCATCATTGTCCATGCTGGTGTGAATGACCTGAGACATACCTCCCTGGACTACATGAAAAGAGACATAGAGGAGCTCTCTGATTATGTAGCCCAGGCTGGTATGACCCTGACCCTGAGCAGCATCTTGCCCTCACCAAGAATGATACCACAATACAAAGACAAGATGATCAGCTTTAACAATTGGCTCAAGTACTGGTGTCATTCTAAGGGGATCCAATGTCTGTCTGCCTGGGATGATATGTTGGACAAGCCATGCTGCTTCACAAGGGATGGCTTACACCTGTCACCACTGGGTTTCCGGATATTGGCTAAGGCTCTTGCCACCCCCATAGTGCCTTTTTTAGGCAAGGCTCAAAAGACAAACCCACCTCCTTAGAAAACAAAAATGGAAAAAAACTAAGGGTAATGCTGCTAAACGCCAGAAGTCTAAATCTCAAGATGCAGGCACTTGATGCACTCCTCAGCATGGAGAACATCAACATCTGTGCAGTAACTGAAACCTGGTTCAAGGCTCCTGAGAGCACCCCAGCACTACCAGGCTATACCTCGTATCATGCTTTTCGGCCCCAAAACCCGGGCCGAACCACAAAGGGAGGGGGAGTGTCCATATTCATAAAGGACACCCACACCTCCAGGTTAGTAGCAACACATGAAGCATCAGAGACCATACAGGTGCAACTAACCATAGGCAAAACTGCTATACAACTGGTAGCATGTTACAGACCACCCTCCCAGTCTCAAGAACCCCAATCAGCCTTCCTGAAGACATTGGAGGATATGAATGTATCACATAATACCATCATACTGGGAGACTTCAACTACCCAAACATAGATTGGGTACATTATTCTAGCCCTAATACCCTAGTCCAAAGGTTCCTGGAATTCATAAATTCAAATGCACTGGAACAACTAGTCACCTCTCCCACTAGGGGAGATAATATACTAGACCTGATCATCACAAACATGGGGACAAAATGCTCCACACCGGAAGTATACCCCTCACTAGTGAGATCTGACCACAAACTAATCACCCTGAATATACATATCCCACCTCCACCCCCAGTACAAAAGACCACAGTGAAAACATTCTCAAAAGCAGACTTCACTCTTCTTAAGACTGAGATGGTATCCTTTAAGCCCACTGTGCCAGTGGATACCACATCCCACAATGCCGAATCCTTCACAAATGCTTTCTATGGACATCTCCAAGAATGCATGGATCATGCAATCCCAAACAAATCCAAGTCCCTCTCCACCAAATGTAAGCATCCTGTCTGGTGGACCTCAGCCATAAACAAATTGTATAACAAAAGAAGGAAGCTACTGCACGTAAGAGCGAAATCCCATGAAGGGAAGACATCTCTGATCAACATTGGCAGAAAACTACGTTCTCTCATAAAAACATCCAAGGCAAACTTTGAGAGAAAAATCGCTAAGGACACTAAAGATAACCACAAAGCCTTCTTCAGCTATGTTAGAAACCTGGGCGGAAACCCTCAGATATACTCAGAGTTGGTTCACAACAAAAAAAAATACACTGAACCCACAGATATTGCTAACATTCTGGCTGACAGGTTCAGTGCAAATTTCTCGCCTCCTTCACCCCAAAAAGAAGAAATACTTATCCCAGCTGAATGTAATCTCCCTGTCATCTTAGATGTCCAAGTGAGAACCGCCCTAAACAAAGCAAAAAACACAGCATCAATGGGACCTGACGGTATCCCGGGGTGCGTGTTACGTGAACTCCAAGAGGAGCTAAACCCACACATAAAAATGCTATTTAACCTTAGCCTTACTTCGGGATATGTACCTAAACACTGGCGTACAGCAACAGTGGTCCCACTCCACAAGGGGGGTGCCTCTACAGACCCTGGAAACTACCGCCCCATAAGCTTGACTAGCTTGGTCTGCAAAGCTATGGAAAGCATCATTATGGAACTCATAAACGGAGACATAGGGGACCTACAGATGCTTGACCCCACCCAGTTCGGCTTTGTAAAGGGCAGATCCTGCCTTTTAAACCTGGTTGACTTTTTCGAAACAGTCACTAGAGCCATTGATGAGGGCAAAGCAATCCATACAGCATACCTGGACTTGGCTAAGGCCTTCGACACAATACCCCACTCAGGCATCATAGATAAGCTAAACAGCTTAAAAGTAAACCCTTATGTCACTAGATGGGTTGCAAACTGGCTAAAGGACAGAACCCATAAAGTTAAAATCGCTGGAGCAATGTCAGACTCAAAGCCAGTCACAAGTGGTGTCCCACAGGGATATGTCCTGGGACCCCTCTTGTTCGGCATTTATTTCTCAGATGTTAAAGCAAACATGGGAGGACTGTGGCTGACAAAGTTCGCAGATGACTGCAAACTAGGCGCCATAGTCGATACACCAGCAGATACACACATCCTACAAAAAGGCCTCACTGAAACGGACAACTGGTGCCGTAGTCACGGCCTTAAACTAAATGCCAAAAAATGTATAGTCATCCCTTTTGGAAAAAACAAAGTACCCACAAATTATCACATAGACAGCAACCCACTGAGTACGGAAAAAGTAATCAGAGACCTAGGGACCCAAGTAGACAGCGACCTCTCATTTGACACCCACATTGCCAAAGTGGTTAGAAAAACATTCTACCTTGCACACCTCATCATGAAAGGTTTCACATCCAGATCCAAGGATGTCATTGTACCCCTATATTCCTCCCTCATCAGACCCATGATTGAGTACAATGCCCCATTTGGTATGTACCTCACCCGGCACTTGCAACAGCTGGAGAGACCACAAAAGTACCTCAACAAAAGGATCAAGGGTCTCCAACATATGTCTTATTCTGCCAGACTAAAGAAACTTCTGCTCTATTCAGTAGCATACCGCCTGCTCAGAGGTGATCTCTGCCTGACGTACAAGGCCATGTCCAATCAGGATCTGATGGACATGCTCCACCTCAAAAAATCCAAATCCATCAGGACCACGAGAGCTAAAGACTTAAACCTCGGCACAAGTATGAATAGGACATGCTGGAGGGATAGATTCATAACCCAGAGGCTTCCCATGCTTTGGAACAGGATCCCAGTTCGTATTAGGCAGAGCCCCTCACTGACTCTCTTCAAGAGAAATCTTGATAAGTGGATGGGAGATCGTAAGTTTACCCCAGGGGTCACATCTGTGTCATTGCTAGACAGGGGCACAGTAAACTAATTCTATTATATAAGGGGACCTTCACTGTGTCACTACTAGACAGAGGCACAGTATTCTAGATTTATTCTGTACATTATTGTACCATTTCATATGGTGGCAAAAGCCACATCACTATGGCTAGGCTTACAAATGCCCCAGGGCAGATAGCCTAGTACTATACTATGAAACTATGAAACTGTAAGTCACATCCTGTTAGTAAATTATATTAGTGTAGTAATCCTTAGTTCATGTTTGGCAGATTGATTGGTTGTTTGTTAAGCATTCACTCTGCAGAGCCATTCCAGGTAACTAAAAATGTTCAAGTGGACACTGACCAGTACCTTATTAACCCAGTGCTGCAAGGCTTTTCATGGTGGGCATATACACTGACAAATATGGGCACAGAGACCCTTGCCATCATAAAAATATCCCCTGCTGTAGGTCTGAGTAAGCCAGGTCATCAACCCAGTTATCACTGGCTAATATCCATGCCAATTTCTGGCATCATTATTCAATATGACCAAATCACCAACAACTTATTTTACACCATTGCGTAGCTAGTCCTGAGATGGAGCAGTCAGTGGTCCATGTTCTCCTGTTGAGAAATACACTGTGCACCACAGATGATGACCAAAGCAGTTGGTCTTTACAACTATTCCAACAAAAGCCATCATCTAGGGCCTGTGCTGCTGCTGCCCTTAACTTCAGTCTTGGGTGAGTTTGAGGTGGAAGCACTCAGCATGTTTTGGGAGGTGTGAGGAACCCCAGTGGGACACAGGAATAACATGCAAAGTTGACATAGACATTGACCAGAGGTCAGGATCAAACTTTATACCTTGGAGCTTATGCATGGGAGGCAAAGACCTTAACCATTGTGTCAAATGTGGCAACACAGTCCTCCAGACAGAGATACACAAAAACAATCCCATAGTTCATGAGATGGAAATGCATAAATGCTTTGTTGAAAAAATGAATTCAAAATATTAAATGAACAGATTATGATCATTCAAATACATTGAGGCTGCATTGTTAGCTGGCAAGCAGAGAAGATACCTCTCCAACCTAGAAGCTTCCAATGGGGTACTGGGGTGGCTTTCAATGGGAGGGTTTGCTGGAAGTTAAGAGGATGCTAATGGGCTCTTTTCTTTATAACAAAATGTCAAGAGTTGTTCTATTCCACACCAGCTGCTTGGGTTTATTTTCCACACTGACACTGTTGCACAGTATAAGAAGAAGAGTTATATCCCTGAGGCACTGCCCTTCAGATGAAATGTTAAACCATCATCAGCTGGGGGTAGCTCATTTATATGCAAATGATTCCATGACACTTATTAAAAGGAGAAGTATCACTATTAAAAAAGACTAAAACTTTCCAAAAAATAAAGACAGTCTTGATTACTAACTTACATAAAATAACAAATAAAATAAAAAACAATAAATTCACCAAAAATCATTATATGTTTTCCATATTTGCATTTCATGCCCTTTTTTCTAGGCATATATCCATTGTTCTTTAACAACACTTTTGTCTTTTAAAATGTTGAAGTTACATCTTATTTTTTGTTTATAATACTTCCTCACGGCATCCCAAACATATAACCCCCAAACACCACTACTCAGTCTATCTTAGTCACCTCCTCTAATTTTAACCCTCTGTATAACACACAACACATTTCTTCTCTATTCACATACTCTTCCATCCATACTATAGCACTTGCCATGTTTTGATCAAAATTCTTTGACTTTTTAAATTTTAATAATGTATAATGAACTACAAAACTTCTCAGAATATTTTTCCATCTATTTATTTCCAACTACACTTGACAAGGAATACTTCACATTGTCACCCTCCAGAAAAAAGTCTATCTACTGAATATTTTCTACTCCTCCTCTTCTCTGCATCTTTTTTTCTAATCATTTTATTCCTCCTTAAAATTCTTTCAGCCTTGCAACATAAAATGCAAAGACAATGTAAAATAGTGACATTACTTCCTCTCGTGTTTCACGATTGAATGGGTATCCTCAGATTTGCCCCAGGACTAACCAGCCTAGCCCTTCTTGAGAGAGAATATACAGCCTGAGGTTGGGTACTGGCAAAGTATTGATGGTCACAAGACTAAATTTCCTTGAAAGTCCTGTAAATGAATCCTATGAAATTCTTCATCTGTTTTTTCTCTATCTTAGTCTTTAAAAGTTTGAAATAATAACTAATTTAGTTCTTACTGTTCTTCAAAATCTTTCCATAAACGTTCATATTTCTTCCTTAATAACTTAATAGATTACCTTATTGTCTCAACATTAATTTTTATGTGAAACACATTCAGTGCCAAATAATGTGCTAGTGGATTTATCAAATCCAAACTCACTCCTTTATCCTGATTATAAACGAGTCCCCCCTTATAGGATTCACTGCAGTTCACTGCAGAAAAGAAAATAATGTTGTCAACCATTGAGTTTCACACTGTCAGAACTTCATTAATCTCTGCTTCTAAACTACCAAATCCTAATAAAACTATAATAACTAAGTAAACTTTTTTCTTAAAGACATATCAAAATATTTCCATATCACTCTTACCCCGTATATTTTGCTAATTTCCTATTTTTCGTTATACATCTCATTTATTTAAACCCAGTCCTTAACACTTGAATTCATTTATTTTACACATAAATAAATATTCCCTATGTTCTGCCTTTCCCCTATTGCTTTATCTTTTTCTGTGTTAAAACCAAGATTTATCACCTTGAACTCCTGTTGTAGTAATTTTGCTGCATATTCAAGCCACTTAACATGTTTTGCTACCATCATATTTTCACATGCAAAGCTAAAATTTCCATACTTACAAGTTGCATCGAATTCCTGTGATGACCTCATGAACAGTGGCTGCCAGACAAGGAATTTGCTAAGGAAGTAAGGAATGAAAGTAGATTGCAAGACCTTTCTTCTATATTACACAGACAGACACACACACACACACACACACACACACACACACACACACACACACACACACACACACACACACACACACACACACACACACACACACACACACACACACACACACACACACACACACACACCCTAAGGACAATTTAAATTACTCAGACTACCTGACAGTGGGTGGTGGGAGGTGGGCATAAATCAGATTACCCTTGCAAACAAAAAACACACACACACACACACACACACACACACACACACACACACACATACACAGATATGATGTACAGACTCCAAGCAGAATGCATCCCTGCCAAGAATCAGACTGGAATCCTTTTGCTGTGAGATGACAATGCTACTTTGCTAGTTTAATTCTTTCATTCACATTCTTCTTCCAAACTATAATATTTCCCTTAACATTTTTATAACTGCATTAATAATTTCATTGGGCATTTTTTGTTCAACCCCATTCTCCAGTCTGATTCTCATTTCAACGATACTAAACTGTTGTGATAAACATGACCTAGCAGTCTTACTACTTGCTCTTAAACCAATAAATTCTTAATATTCTTGACATCTGCTCAAACTCCATATTATCAAGTGCCTTCTATATGTCAATCACAGTGTCTCAACTATACCCATAAATAGCAATAACATTTGCATTATATTATTTCTCTTACTGAACCATTACGATTAACCTTCCACTAATTCTGCCTAAAAGTTTACTAAATCTCAATTGTAGTATAATCATTAAAATCCTGTAGTGTACCAGATCTGTAATACAGAGGAATGAACTCATGAGTGTGACCTAGATGATCCGGAGTCAATAAACACCGCAAACTTTGGAGGAAGGGGTGATTGGGAAAATAACAGAAAAGCCTGATCACCTTTATTAAAAGAAGGAAGAATGGGGACATGCTGAGAAAGACATGACAAAGGAGGCAGCCGAAGTGTTAAGTGGGCTATCAAATGAGACACATGTCATTCTTTATGTTGTGCCAGCTCATTAATGACACCACTGCATGTTCACTTATATGATGTTCTTAGGGCTTGTAAGAAAAAAAAAACATCTGGCTACAGTATGATAGTTCTTACAACTCTGCTTCTTTCCTCAGTCACAGCAATATTTATAGCCCATTAGCCAAGAGATCTTCCCAATTTGAAAGATCAGAAGCTTCTAGTAACAGCACATATCCAGGGTATACCCTTAAACGGGGGTGGCCTCAGGGAGAATGGACCAGCTTTGAAGAAGATCAGAAGTCATCAGTAGCTAGGAAATAAAGTATCAGGTATATTCTTCAGTGAAATCATCCTCCAAATTTTAAGTCATACTTTTTCTCCTTCTTGTACATAATGTTTATGTAATTCCTATTTTTACTATCTGCACTACAGTTATTAAACCAGTTATTCAGTGCCGTACAAAATTTTCCGTAGTTGTCTAGGCACCATTTTATGGCAACTATATTCCAAAATGTTCCTAACTCAGGAACCATTCTCTTTTAATGCCTGCAACTCATTTTTTAAGTTGTTTAATTTATTTTTCCAGATCACCAAAATATAATTCCTCTTTTTCCTACACAAAAATGTTTTTTAAAAAATCTAGTATCTATAAAATGTTGTTTTTCTTTCTTACTATCCCTTACCTACAGTATTTCTTAGCCATTTCATGTAGAGCTGTTTTCTTAGCCATCCACCAATGAAGAGGGATAATACTCCCTCCTTTTTCTTTTTGTAACATACTTGTGAGTGTTTACCCATTACTTCAATTTTTCAAGTTTCTTTTCCTTTCACCAATTCTTCATTTTTGTAAAATGTAACATTATTTTTCCTAAATCATGGTTTTAAGATTTTGCCAAACAATTATATTCCTTTTTAAGCATTATATTTTTCTTTTTCTTATTGAGTAAATATTCCCTGACAAATGTACTTTTCAAAGCTAACCATTAATATTCAATCTTTCATGAAAGGTTCCATCCCTGTTTGATCATTGCATTGCTTCTGCATTGTATATTTCATTTTATATTCCTTAAATATGCCTGTAAACTATTATTCAATTTTTTTTCCTATATCCCTTCTTCATACACTCTTCAAATAACTAAATAGTCTGTAGATCCTGTGACATTTCACAATTGCATTTTAAATATGTAATTAATTTCAGTCTTTATTCTGTCCAGACAGTAGGTTTATTGCATTATATTGTATATCAAATCATAAGTCACTTCTCAACAAAACTTGCTTTATTCTTTTTTTTTTCAATAATCCGTTTTAATTATTTTTTCAAAACAATATTACAAATCAACTCTATATATACAATATGTACATGATTACTTCCAATGGTTACATCCACATTGTATGTCAACATCAATTATTAACAGTAAATACAACACGAACAAAAAAAAAACAACAAAAAACCAAAGCCAACAATCTGTATTATCCTTACAACCTATAACTAATCTAAGATTGATTCTGTACTATTACTATGTGCCCTGAGAGAAAGTGGATAGGAACCTCTAGGCCAACACAATGTTGAAGATTTGCTCCCATATTTTTATACTGTTTATGCTTTTCTTGTGGTCACTGATTAACAATTTATGCGCTAAAATATGTCTTATTGCTAACAGTCTAAAATTTTCCCAAGATGTCTGGGCCGGGTTTAGCCAATTTGAGGCTATATACAATTTCATTAATAAGCAAATATTCATGATTACGATCCTTCTTGATTTATCTAAATTTTCCGGGGGAATATGAAGGATCATAAATTCCCAAGAGAGTGTTGAGTTTTGGTAGCCCATTTTTTGTAGCTGCAGTTTTAATGAATTCCACAATTTATAAATGCACTTGCAACTCCAGAACATGTGCAACAAGTCAGCTGTCTGATCTAAGCATTGTAGGCATTTAGATGAATTCTTCGAATCAAATTTGTGAAGAGTAAGACGAGTATAGTAGGCATTATTAAATATCATCAGATGCATAAATAGTAATTTTTGAAGGGATACTGACTTTAATGTTAGTCTAAATGCCTCCAATATCTTACTGTCATCTACCAATACTAATTTCTCCCTCCAGTAATTCGATAAGAGAATGTGTTTATTATATTTCCTCTCTTTTATCAATTTACATGAGGTGGTTATATATTTTTTGCCCTGTAACAGAGCTTCCCACAGATTACGGGATATATTTAAGTCCTCTTCTTTAAGTTCAGAGTTATTAAAATAATTTATAGCCAGATCTTTTAGTTGCCTCATGATGATTAGATAGGAAATGGGAAGATTCATCTCTTTTAAAATATTGTGTACTGCTACCCCCAGGAAAGAGTATAAATCAAATACAGTTAAATCCTTTATTAGGGGGAATTTCCTTAAATCTATCGGTTGACTACCAATTGTTAAATTTGGGTTCCCATGAAAAGGTTGAAAGACCATCATATACTTTAATAAGTTTAAAGAAGTAAAAAGAGTTTGAATCGACGTTACATAGTTCTTGATATGCTCCATTAAGTCATATTTACTAAGTGTTCGTTTATTTAGAAAGGGTAGTGCTTTAAAGTTGATTCCAACTCCCCTTTCATGTCTATAAGTTAGGACCACCCATTTGGGTGTCCATTTCCGACTATCTCTATCAAAGTAAGTCGCCCTTAAAATCCTGTTAGCATGAATCACTAAATAGTAAGTTTCAAAATCCGGTAGATCAAACCCCCCCCCCCTTATTTTTTGGAGCCATCAATTTCTCATATGATATCCTCGTCTTCCTGGCTTCCCAAAGAAATCTCCCCAGACCTATATGAAGCTGTTTAAAAAATTTTCTCATGATTTTGAGTTGTGCAGCTCTAAAGATATATAACATTCTAGGAAGAACATTCATTTTTATAATTGCGGCTCTTGCCATCAGTGGCAGTTTCAATTTACTCCATCTTTTTAGGTCCAATATTATTTGATCCCATGTTGACTTAACGTTATTCATAAAGAAATCTCTATTTTTAGTTGAAAATACAATCCCCAGATATTTTATTCTTTCTTCCGTCATTACCTGTCCTATCAGTGGTAACAATGAAAAGGGTGTGGGCGTCTTTAATGGGAGTATTTTGTTTTTTTTTAAATTTAGCTTATAATTAGAGATTTTCTCAAAGTCTTCTATTGCTGTTAATATTTTCTCGGTATCAGAAACAGGTGTGGTGCAGTATATATTTAAATCATCAAAATAATGGTTCCAAATACAGATTAAATAAAATAGGAGATAATGGGCATCCCTGGCGGGTACCATTTTTAATTTGTATCCTTTTAGAGCATTCCTGATTTATAAATAAATTTGTATATGCATTGTTGTATAATTTCCTTAACGTTAAAATGAACTCCTGAGGTATATTAAAATATGGCAGCATGTCAAATAAATATACCAAATTAACTCTGTCGAATGCTTTCTGTGCGTCAATTATTAGTGCATACATATTACGATTTTTATGCTTAGCATAATAAATTAATGTGTGGAGTGTTAATGTATTATCAGTGGTCTGTCTCCCATCTATAAACCCCGCCTGTTCCTCTGATATTATTAAATTTATTACTGTTTTCAGTCTATTTGCCAGAATGGATGTCATGATTTTCATGTCTATATTCAGGAGTGATATGGGCCTGTAGTTATCTGGATTTTTAGAATCACTTTTCTCCTTCGATATCAGAATTGTCTTTGAGGCATTAAAGTGGGGATCATTAATTCTATTCAGAATTATATAATTGAAAATCTGTGAAAGTACTCTACTCAGAATCTCACTAAAAGATTTGTAGAATTCCGAGGTCAGAAAAACTTGCTTTATTCTTATAACCTCTAACCCTTCTTTTCTCCTTTTGCTTGATTCCTCAGTAAGGCAGTAGAAACCATCCACCCAGAATGTTTTAGCTAAAATATGCATATATGATTCTATTTCATCAAGCAATTATTTCCTTTATTTTTCTGCCAAAGGATTTTAAATATTTCTCACCCTTTCATATTGCAAATCTAGAATGTGCACCCTTTGTGCATTTACCAAAGTGAAGTCCGTTTGTTTTATAATAGTTACCAAAACACCTGTAACTCAGTATTCTTCTTACCCAAAACCCCACACCTGTCTCCTTCATTTATACATCAGACATCCAGGAGACATACTAAATCCTGCTTGTATGGCAATAGCCACTGCAGTATAGTTTGTCCTCTAATCTCATTTTAATTTGTTCAGATTTCATGACAATATTCAGGAAGACATTTTTCACGTTATTTTTATCTGCCTCCCTAACCCTTCTTTTACTTTTTCTGAGTTACCTATTGAGTTATCAAATTGTATTTCTTCCTCACCTATATCATCCTCCTCATCTTGTAATGCATCAGTGAGTTTCCATCTGCGTTGTCTCCTGTATCTCTTTCTCTGCCATATTATAATGTTAAATGACAAATTATCCCTCTCTATTAATCTGTTTCTAATTCTCATTCTTCAAATACTTCATTTTCAAATGCATTTTCATCCACAAAACAATTTCCATAGCACTTTCCTTTTCTAATCCATTGCAGTCTATCTAAAACTTTTCCTGCTTTACAGTCACTATAACACATTTAGTATATTTCTATTTACAGCTGATTTTAGATAGTCCATTCTGCACTTAAGGCTCACAGCATTTCTTTGGTAATTCTTAGCTCACTAGCCATCTTCATCACAGAAATAGATTTCTTGTGCTGTCTCTTATAATGTACTACATCTTTATTTTTTAACAAAAAAAATAAGTTATGTCTTACCATAATGTTCCATCTGTGTTGTTCATCTTCTTTCATTCATCACTGATGAGTTCGGTTCCGAGCCCTCAGAACCGAGTCGGCCTTTTTACCAAGCTCACACCAGCCAAGAATCTCTCGAGCTAAGTCTCTACCCAGAATGCCCTTCTCCTGTTACCTCAGATTAAGTTTGCTAGAGAAAAGGAAGTAAAGCCAAGGCCACTTCTGCACAAATACCCTAAGGCACCACTTAGACCCAAAGCATCCTCCAGGAGCCTTTGCAGGGGGAAGGACAGTGGAAAGTGATGAATGAAAGAAGATGAACAACACAGATGGAAAGTTATGGTAAGACATAACTTCTTTATCTGATGTTGTTAATCTTTTTTCCATTCATCACTGAGCTACCTTGAGGTCCATGGGTGGCCCTTATGGAAGAACATTCCTGAGTACCATTGAGCCAAAGGCAGCTCTCCCTCTGGAGACCAGGTCCAATTTGTAATGTTTGATAAAGGTATGAGGCTTAGCCCAAGTTGCTGCTGCACAGATGTCATCCATGGAAGCCCTGGAATGAAAAGCTACAGATGTTGTCATAGATCTAGTGAAGTGAGCTTTAACTTTTGGCATAGGTTTGTTATTGAGGGAAGAGATGAAACGTATGCAGTCCCTTAGCCATTTTGATAATGTAACTTTGGAAACAGCATCTCCCATTCTGGGCCCAGAAAAAGAGATGAAAAGTTGTTCAGCTTTATGGATAGGTTTGGTCCTGTCTAGGTAAAATCTGAGTTGTCTATGTACATCCAAGGAGTGAAGACAGTGCTCTCCTCTATTGGCAAAATTTGGAAAGAACACTGGTAGGTCAATGGTCTGGTTTATGGAGAATTCAGAAACAACTTTGGGAAGGAAGGATGGATTTGTCCAAAGTGATACTCTGTCTTTATGGAAGACCAGATAGGGCTTCTTGATACACAATGCCTGCAGCTCCAAGACTCTTCTGGCAGACGTGATGGCTACCAGTAACAAAGATTTCCAAGACAAAAACTTTAGGTCAGACTTTGCAGCAGGTTCAAAAGGTTTTTGAGTCAAAGACTGGAGAACTAAAGTGAGTTTCCATGGTTCCACAGGTTGTCTGACAGGAGGCCTGATATGAGAGGTCCCCTTAAGAAAGGCCTTGCATAGACGTAAGGAAATAAGGGGGATGCCATCTATACCACTGTGGAAATTCAAAATTGCTGCCAGGTGCACCTGTACAGTAGAGGCAGAGGCCCCATTATCAAAAAACTTAGCCAAGTATTGAAGTACTGGAGTTACTGGAGCTGAATACAGGTCTAGCATGTTATCTTTGGACCAGATGGAGAAAATTTCTATTTATCCTGATATAGTTTCCTGGTGGATGGTTTATGAAAGGCCAGAATAATGTCTTGAACAGGCGAGGAGAGATTAGCTTTCCTGGCAACTAATGGAAGTGGAGAAACCAAGCTGTCAGCTTGAGACTGGACAGATTTGGATGGCTCAACCCTTGGGGTGAGTAATAAGTTCTGGTAGAGGGTCCAGAATCCACAGCGGGCATACCAGGTGAGACCGAAGGAAGGGGAATCAAATTTGTCAAGGCCAGAATGGAGCTATGAGGATCACCTTGTATCTCATCAAAGACCTTTCTTTAGAAATTGTGGAATCAGAGGAATGGGAGGATAAGCGTAAAGAAGTCCCATGGGCCAATCATGGATTAGAGCGTCCCTCGGGGACTCCCCCTCCAGGAGAATTAGGGCAAAATAGCTGGTGCACTTGTTGTTCAATGGGGAGGCAAAGGTCGCAGCAAGGTTGGCCCCAGTGGCTGAAAATTTCTCTCACCACCTTGGGATTAAGGGACCACTCATGAGGCAGGAGGATGCATCTGCTCAGTTTGTCCGCAATAATGCTGGAGCTCCCCAGGATATGCGCTGCTATCAGAAAATGATTGGAAGCTATTGCCCATTGCCAAATTCTCATGGCTTCTCAACACAAAGGGTAGGACTTGGTTCCTCCTTGCTTGTTGATATACCAGTCTGCTGACATATTGTCCGACTGAATTGCAACTGTCCCAGAAGGGAGAGCCGAATGAAAGGCCTGCAATGCTAACAGCACAGCTCTCAGTTCCAGAACATTGATGTGCAGGTGGGCCTCTGAAATGGACCATGTGCCTTGGGCAGTCTTTCCCCTGGACATGGCCTCCCCCCCACCCATTCTAGAAGCATCCATGGTCACAATGGCTCTAGGCTGAAGGGATTGAAATGGGTGACTCCAAAGTTCTACGTCTGGCCTCATCCACCAAAGAAGGCCCTGTTTGCAGGAGTTGGTTATTCGAATCTGATAACAGAGAGAATGATAGTCTGGAAACCATTGACAAAGAAGGAGCCATTGTAGGATTCGCATATGCAACTTTGGTAGAGGCACTATTGAAATTGAAGCTACCATAGAGCCTAGGGCTTGAAGGACTTCTCTTGCTGAAACTTTTGTTTGACAGAGTATCACTTGGAGTTGGAGCCTCAATCGGTGGAGTCTGGGATTTGCGAGTGATACTAAACAGGACTAGGTGTTGAACACTGCTCCAATGAATTCCATTTGTTGCATAGGAGTGAGGTTTGATTTCTCCCAATGTATTGTTATTACCAACAATTTTGCCAGAGAAAGAGTATAATGCAGGGCTGTTGCTTGGTGAGGGTGGTGAGGAGCCAGTCATCCAAATATGGAAACAGCTGGAATCCTTGTAGTCTCAAGTGAGCTGTAACCACTGCCATTGCATTTCGTGAACACTCTGGGGGCTGTAGAGAGACCGAACAGCAGGGCTCAAAATTGATAATGACTGGCCCCTAGCCAGAAGTGAAGCAGACTCCTGCAGCGTTTGTCCATCTTGATGTGGTAATATGCATCCCGGAGATCTATTGAGTACATCCAATCACTTTCCCATAAAAAGGGATGAATGGACTGAACCGTGACCATCCGGAATTTGGTTTGGGCGACAAACTTGTTTAAACCACTGAGATCCAAAATGGGCCTCCAGTCCCCTGTCTTTTTTAGCACTAAAAAGAATCTCAAGTAAAATCTGGACCCACGCTGGTCTGGTGGGACTGGTTGGATGACTCTTTTTTTGAGACAGCTTTATAATCTCTGAAGCTGCTCTTCCCTTTCACTGGGTGGAATGTCGGAAGTTTTCTTGGAAAATTTGGCTGACAAGAAAGGGGAATAGTGTAACCTCTGGTGATGATACTCTGCACCCAACGATCGCTGGTGATAGACTGCCGGGCAGCTTGGTGCAGAGAAAAATGACCCCCAACTGCTCCCAGAGGTAAGCAATCAAGCTGCTCCTCAGTTGCACTGATAAGGCTGTCCAGAGAAAGAGTCCCTGGAGCTTTGATTACAAGGACCCCCTCTGTCTTTATAGGGGCATCTTCTGGAATTGTTACTCCCCCCTGCCTCTGGGGGTATCATCACCACATGCAGCACAAAAAGGACACTGAGATTTCTTATGCCACATTTTTCCACTTCTCCATCCTACACTGAGGGTTGGAAAACCGTAGTCCTACGGCAGACAGGGTCATTCCCTCTTGCTCGCGCCTGGCTAGCATGTCCTTCACTTTGGTGCCAAAAGGGGACAAAGCTTCGATGGGAGCATTCAGAAAGGAAGACTTGAAGGGGTCCATGAGGTCACAAATGTGCATCCAGGCATGACGCCTCATAACGATGCCAGAACCTGCTGCTCTAGCCGCCCCTTCAGTCGCATGTGACAGCAACCTCATGGACAAGTTAGATATGGATTCCAGGGTTGCAAGCTGTGAGGCCACTTTGTCCCTGACCTCATCAGACAATTTTCCTGTGAGCGTCCCAGAGAGTTCGGAGATAAGTCCTTCTGGAGCCTCGCAAAATGTGTCAAATAATTCAGGGATAATATAGCAAAAGTCCCTGATCCAAAAATACACTTCCCCAGTCTATCCACTGCCCAGGACTCCCTGTTGGGTAGGTGGACAGCAGGACTTTCCTCAGCCAAGGCCTTTTTTGTGGCCACAGCCACCACCATAGCATCAACTGGTAACCCTTTGGACCAATGTGGGTTCTCTTCTGGAGGGGAAAGAATTTTGTCTGGTCTCTGAGGGATCACCCAAGAGGTAGAAGGCCAGGCACGAAAAGCCTGCAGGAACACAAACTCCTTAGATGAAGGGTTGGAGAGCTTACAGCCACCTCTCTGCTTCAACATTTCCAGAATGTCTCTGAAGGAGACATCATTGAGAGGTGACCGTGGGGACTCTTCACCATCATTGTAATCTGTGTCTTCCATTAAGGACTCCTTGGGCGAGTCCATGTGCTTCCTCTTGCATGTCTTCTTTCAATGGGGCTCCTCAGTGGGGGTCTCTGAGGAGGACTCGGAAGAGTGGGGACCCTAGACAGGGGTGTCCTACGGCTTCTTTGTCCGGTGTCCCAGGGGTGGTCTGTGACAGCTGTAGCTCAGGGGGAGAAAGATGGGGTTCCGACATCAAAGGATTGCCAAAAGCAAGAGCCCTCTCCATTGTGTGGAAGGCAGGCCCGGCAAAGAGGGATGGGAGCCCGGAACTGAGAAAGACAACCTCAGAACCTGTGTCACACCCCACTTAGATGAACCCGCCCCCACAGAAGAAGCCTCAAGCAGAATCAGTGCGGACGCGGCTATCGACACTGAGGATGGACCCGGGGAGGGAGGCAGCTCCGTACCCCAGGCTGACATGCCAGGTTCCCAATCCCCAGATTAAGAAAGGACCGGTTCAGCAGGAACCGAGGACCAAAGGGACAAACTCGGAGCTGGAGTGAGATGCACCATAGGTGGCGAAGTGATGGATTCCAAGAAGGATGTCAGAACAGAAGGCTTTGGAACCGAGATGGTCAAAGAAGGAGTGTAAGATTGAGTCTGTGAATAAGGCAACCCAAGTCCTGCAGGTGAATGGGTCTTAGAAAAAGAGGGACTCCCCCTGGCTAACAACAGCTGGTCTGTAAGATGCATCACATCGTGTTCCACCAGGCTCCTGGTGGATCTAGTGGATACTCCAGACGGGGAGTCAGGACGTTCAATGAAGGGGCTATACGCTTGGCCCAGAAATGGATCAGTGGAAGGTGAGTATTGGGTCTGTGGTGCAAGGTCTGCTGGCACCAAAGTCTGTAGTTTCAAGACCAGAAGTAAAGGGGTCAAATCCACTGAGGTTGGTACAACGCTTGGTGCCAAAGTGGCACTCGGAGCCAAAACGGTTGATTCCAAAATGGAAGCCAATGGAGTAGTCGAAGGTATGCCCTGAGCCAAAGTGGCCACAGGTGCCGAAGTTGAAATAGGCGAAGGAAGGTCTATGATCGGTGCTGGAGGCAGGACCGGTGCCTAAACAGATGCCGGTATCGAAGGCTTCGAGATGGTCGGAGCCAAGGAAGATGGAGCCGTAGAGGCAGATTTATGCTCCGAAGATAACTTTGGGATCTTTGATTTCCCAGGCTTGATCTGATCACCTGATGGTGAAGAAGGAACAGAATGGGATCTCTTTTTGTCCTTAGTAGGAGTGGTTGAGACCTCCATCGCAGAAATGGCCTCTGAGAAGTAAGACTTGAGTAACCCTTTCAGAATGAGTTTATTTTTGCGCTCATTAAGAGTGCGTTGACTGAAACTCTGACAAATGTCACACAGAGGCTGCACTGAAAGGTGGGACTCTCCTAAACAGTATACACAGTCATCATGAGAATCACTGTTAGGTAACTTGCCCTTACATGAAGTACAGTGCTTAAATCCTGAAGCACTCTTCTTATCCAACATCTTAATAGAAAAAAACACCACAGCCAACTGTATAATCTAATTAGGATAAAGTGAACTCCTTTCAAAAGGTCACAGCAATAACAACACACTGGTATGTAGAGAAAACGAAGGGAAACACCTGAATAACATATTAAGCTAGTAGTTTAAAACAGGAGAGAAATACCAACTATGGTATTAAGAAATACCACAAGGGTAAGGGAGGAAGGCCATACCAACAATGGTACTTGAAAGTTTACCAATGGTAACAATGGGTAGAGTAGAAAAAATAAGGTTAAACAGAAGAAAAGACAGTGGAAACACTAATCACTTAATAAAATTTGAACATATCCAAATTTTTCACACAAATATCAAAAAAGTTCCACTTAGCTGAGAGCTCGACTGCTTTAAGGCTTCGCGGCAAACGAGATCTGAGGTAACAGGGAGAAGGGCATTCTGGGTAGAGACATAGCTCGAGAGTTTTTTTGGCTGGCACAAGCTTGGTAAAAAGGCCAACTCGGTTCTGAGGGCTCGGAACCGAATCCATCAGTGATGAATGGAAAGAAGATTAGCAACATCAGATTAATACTTAACAAAAATACTACCAGGGATATGCAGCAAAAATGTCCTTTTATTTCATTCCAAGGCACACTCCCATCCACTTATTACATTACATGCACATCCAATATGTTTTTTTAATAAATTCTTTACATTATTATGAGTTCCTTCTCTGTATCTTCTTTTGTTATTATATTAGTTATAAACTTTAGAAAGAAAATATGTTCTGTTTTGCAAAGTCTGATTTATAATAACAAAATCATTCCATGAATGCTCTTTTAATGTCCTTCTGTTCTCATGTTACAGTATTCTAACATGAGGGATCCTCTGCCTGAGGTGACCCCTTCTTGCCCATATACAAAAGCTTAGCCTGCCTGCTGTATGGTGCATGGGACATCACACATTGGAACCATAAACCGTGAGCCATAACACTGACGTCTGCATGCACAAACCTCAGAACTTCTCTGCCGCCAGTTGAACATCAGCTCACTCATTCTGCTCTGTGCCAAGTGACTCCTGAAAAATAAGTACCCCATTGGGGAATTTTTTCTTTTCTTTTCTAGCTTTGGTTGCTGCTTTGTTCTTTCCTTTGTTGATTCCATCCATGTCATCTAGGAAGGGAAAATTTAAGTGCGGGGCACCAAATCCTGCACAAATTCAGCCATGACCTCTGCCTGTTTTGTTTAGGGCCTTTCAGTGACTATAAAGAGTGCTCTATTTGCCAGTCTTTTGTTTCTAAAACACTGCACAGCCATCTCTCAACCCTGAACTTATTTGTTGAAAACTAATGCCTTAAAGGTCTTGCCTTAAGTATGGAAGTGACGCCGGCCATCTCAGCCGAACTGCTGAGAAAGAAGACCAAAATAGCTAGGTCTGAAAAAGTGACTGCACCTCCAGGCATGGACGTCCTGCCAGCTGCTAGTTTAATGGCTGAAGTATGTCCAATGGTTTTGGTGACTTCGGTGGGTACCGCTTCGGATGTTGCCCTAGTTTCTTAGCCTGCACGTCCACAGATGTACCAACAACATTGGCTTCTGATGTTGAGGGGTGGGGCAGGTTCACCCAAACAGCTAGTGTTAGTTTCCATTCCTGAGGAATGCACTACAAGTCCCTTGCTGACTTTGGATCCTAGGCTTTCACCTAGACCTAAGACTCCTTCCCTGAAAAAGAAACAGAAGTCTAAATATCTGTCTGCTCCATCAGAAGATTTACCTGATTGGCAGGCATTCTCACAATCTTTCTTTCAGGCCTTTATGGCCCTTAGGCCTACTTCCTCACAGACTCCTGCTGCCCTTCCAACCTTGAGTCTCAGGACTACTTTTTGGGGCACCTTGCAACATCCACAGACTCCAGAAGAGGATTCTTCTTCCAGTGAGTCCCTCTCATATGCCTCACAGCTGGCTTCTCCCTTGGGATACTGTTCTCCAGAAGAGAACTCTTTAGAAGGTGATTCACCACCTGAAGACATCACCTTTGGGGAAACTATTTCAGAAATGAGGGGATACTTCAAATGGAATTCCATACGTATGACAGAGATACAAAAGAGGTATTGTCAGCTTCTGCAGATGGAATCCCCCTCCTACTCAGCCATTTCTCCAGTGATCCCAGTCTGTCTGGACATCCTTGCCTCAGCTTCCAAAGTACCAGAATCTCAGCCACCAGCCCCAAAAAGACCATACAGGTTCTATAAAGTTCCTGATGACTTTAAATTTCTTATCATGCCTCCTATGGCTGACCCTGCTGTTATTGCTGTCTCAGCGGACAAACAATCCAGACAGCTCCCCTCTTCCTCCTTACTTCCATCAGATAAAGATAGTAAAATGACAGACAGATTAGGAAAGAAAATTTACACTTCTTCAACTCTGGCCTTTACAGCCATCAGTTACCAAATGCATATAGTCAAATATGTCTTGGACCTAGTCTCACAGGTTATGGATCAACTGTCCTCCATTCCAGATTCACCCACTAAAGCACAAGTTGCCTCTACCTTTTCTTTAGCTGCACAAGTCACCAGATACTCTATTAAATGCAGCTATGATGCTGCAGAAGCATCAGCTAGGTCAACTGCATCACAATCAGTCTTCTGTAGGTACTCCTCGCTCAGACTACAGCCATTGCCAGATGACTTCAAAAATAAGATTATGGATACTCCTCTTGACAATAGTTTTCTCTTTGTAAAACAGTCAGCAGAATAGTTTTAAAACCTTCAGGAAAAGAGCAAGGAGCTGCAAGACCTCAAGCACCCTTTTGTCTCACCATTGCCTAAGTTTCACAGAAACTACCCTGCCAAACCAAGATTTGTCAGGAAGGTTTCCACACCACCTACTCCCAAACCCAGAAAAGGTGCCAGAAAACCTTCCTCAGCCAGACATAGCTCCTCTTAAACCAGTCAAAGACAGCCCTTTCCTGACAGGCCTAACACTGTGTGACGGTCAGAACCCTCCATATCATCTTCCTCTTTCTGCCCACCTCTCTCACTTCCTTCCCCTGTGGCAACAGATCACCTCAGACAACTGGGTCTTGTTAATCATGGAAAAAGGATGCTTCATGACCTGGTGAGAAAAATCTATCCCAAAAGGTATCCCTCACTCACCAAAGAACCAAACTCATCTTATCCCACAAGTCATTCAAGATCTTGTTCAACAGGGCACAATACAAAGGGTTCCTCTGGGACAGGAGGTCCAGGGCTTCTTTTTCAGATTTTTCCTAGTCCCAAGAAAGGATGACCCATGGAGATCCATGCTTGACCTGTCCCTTCTAAACCTATTTCTGCATGTTGCCACCTTCCGCATGCTGTCCCTTCAAACACTTCTTCCACTCTTGACCCCCAGTTCCTTTCTGGCCACTTTAGACCTGAAGGATGCATATCTTCACATTTCTAGCCATCTTTTCAGAAATGCCTGCATTTTGTGGTGCAGTCCTTGCACTATCAGTTACTGCCTTGTCCTTTGGCTTGTCCACAGCACCAAGGATATTTGCAAAATGTCTAGCCCCTGTAATGGCATTTTGCAGGACAAGAGGCATTCAAATCTTCCCTTATTTAGACAACCTCCTCATCCAGGCAGATCATCCAAATACTCTGCAAAAGCATATGCAATTCACGATTTCCCTCCTGGAAGCCCTGGGTTTCACAATCAACCAACTCAAATCCTCCCTTACTCCCTCCCAGGCCAGGTTTTCTTGGGCTGCAGAATAAGTAAGATTTCATGAAGGCCTTTCTTCCACCAGAAAAGGTCACATCATTGACCACTTTCTTCCAAGAACTACTCCTAGCCAGCGGTATTTCAGCCAGGGAGTTCCTTTGCCTCCTGGGTCTCATGGCAGCCATGCTTCCTATGCTGCTTCTAGCCAGGTTACACATGAGGAAATTTCAATGGTACCTGAAGAATGCCTTGTCCCAACACGCTCATCCACTAGAGTTTCAGGTGCCATTCCTTCCCTGTCTCAAGAAAGAAATTATGTGGTGGATCCAGCAAATTCATCTACCATTACAGCCTCTCCCCGTAGTTCAATAGATGTACACAGATGCATCAGAACTGGGGTGGGGGGAAACTATGAATGGACTGAAGGCTCAGGGCCAATGGGACTCCTACCTTCAGAAGAAACAGATCAGTATCAGGAAGATGACTGCCCTTTTCCTAGCCCTGAAAACATTCCTCCCCCTTATACATCCAGGACCTTTTAAAAATTTTACAGATAGCACCACAGTCCTGTGGTACATCAACAAGCAAGGAGGAACAAAATTCTACTTACTCTACAGGCTGGCCATCCAAGCTTGGGGAAATGGCTACCCTGTCCAATGTGACACTGCAGGCAGTTTACATCCCATCACAAAACAACATTCAGGTGGATGTTCTCAGCAGGTCATTATCACAGAATCATGAATGGATGTTGCACAGAGATGTTTTCCTGGACATAGTCCACCGGTAGGGTACACCACAGATAGATCTGTTTGCCTCCCTTCAGAACCGACAGCTAAAGATATTTGCACAAGAACCCCCTCCACACAAGCCTGGAAGAAGAAGAAAAAGAATATCAAATAGCAAATAACAACATGTTGCAGCACATTTCAATTTAGCAATAATCCAAGAGTGGATGTGGATAATGCAGGATTTACCCATGATTGGCATAATTTGATACAAGGAAAAGCCTGAGTGATTAACCAAACAAACCTTGGCTAAATCCACAAACACGAGTGGATTTTTCATTTTTTATTTTTTTTGTTAATTTGTAGAACCCTGATCAAACAATGACCAGTTATAGGCTCTGCCTGATTATTGCTATTATACAATGGCATTATAAAAGAAAAAAAGTCTTAACTTTTCTAAATACTGAAATTGTATAAAATAATTTTTATGTATTTATTATTTTATTTGACATTTGATCAGACTGGGCATAAAACCCATTTTCAGTGGCGACCCAGGGAGAAAAGATCCATTGATATTTAACAGATTTAATATAAAATGCATACAATGCCAGGGTACTCCTATGGTATAGGCTTGTAAAGGCTCCAGGGCCATTAGCCTAGTACACATCTATGAACCTATTAGGGTGGACGACTTCACAATCTCCTAGAAAGGGATGTTTCTGTATGCATTCCCCCATTCCTTCTCATAAAGCAAGTCCTGCTGAAGATTCAACAGGACAAACCAAAAATCTTGTTGGTGACCCCCTTTTGCCAAGGTAGCACTGGTTCCCCCTACTTTTTTCACTAGCCAAGGGCAATCACCACAAGTTACCTAACAAAGTGGACCTCATCACACAACAGAAGGGATCCCTCATCCACCCACACCTACAAACTCTCAGGCTAACCCTGTGGATGATAAACGTTTGATCCTCTTTAGGCACCTTTATTCAGAGGACGTGCTATCTGTCCTGCAGGAGGCCAGGGGACCCACTACCAGGAGAGCCTATTTATCCAAGTGGAAAAGGTTCTCTAGTTGGTGTCTTCACAGACAACTACATCCCTTTCAGGCAGATGTACTTCTAGTTTTGTCTTATTTATGTGAGCTTCTTAAGTCTGAACTTTAATATTCCTCAGTGAAAGTTCATTTATCAGCTCTGTGCTTGTTTACCACTCAATCCACCATTATTATCCAGATTAGAGGTAAAACTAATCCTTAAGGGGGTCCTTCACATCAGGTCACCAAGGAAAACCATCCCTCTTCCATGGGATTTGAATTTTATTCTGGAAAACCTCACCACTGCTCCCTTTGAACCAGCAGCTTCAGCCACCTGAAAGATGTGCACTTGGAAAACAATGCTTCTTGTAGCCCTAACTTCGGCCAGGCAGGTCTCAGAGTTACAAGCACTCATGGCTAACCCTCCTTACCTAATTTTTCATAAAGATAGGGTCTCTCTTTGTACAAACCCCTCCTTCATGCCTAAAGTGGTGATTGAACTATCCCTTAACCAGTCTATCCACTTACCCACTTTCTTTCCTTCCCCACAAAATGACAGTGAAAGAGTGCTGCATTCCCTTGATGTTCACAGACAACTTAGATTTTATCTAGACAAGACTAAGAACATCAGAAAGTCTAACCAGTTGTTTGTATCCTTTACCTGGGGAAAGCTGTATCCAAGCAAACAATCTGCTCTAGGATTGCCACCATGATATCATTCTGCTGCTCCTTTCATGGCAGACACTTACCTTACACTGGGAGAGCCCACTCCATCAGGGCTGTGGCCTCCTCAGGGGCATTCTTTAAAGGACTAGACACAGCCACCATTTTAGAAGCAGCCACATGGACTTCAGTCCACATTTTCACTAAACGTTATAGACTGGACTACATCTCTAGGGCAGGTTTTGCTAAAGCCATCCTGCATGGATTCATAGAGAATTCCTCTTCTTCCACCTCCCATAACACATGTTGAGCTTTGGTATTCTCCCTCACGTTAGAATACTGCAACATGAGAACAGAAGAACACAGAATAGTTGTGTAAAATCTTACCATAACCATAGATGTCCTTCTCTTACATGTTGCAGTATTCCTATCCCTTCTTCCAACACACCACTTTTACCTCTGTTTTTGTTCTTGTTCGTCCATTTTTTTACCCTTTCTGGATAGCATCCTTATCAGCTACCCTTAGACTATTGTCTGATTGGGGCATTCAATTCTGAGGCCTGTGCGCGCAGACATCACATTTATGGCCCACAGTTTATGGTTCCAATGTATTAGCCATGCTAAGCTTTTGTATATGGGCCAGACGTTCAGGTCGCCTTGGGCGGAGCATCCCTCATATTAAAATACTACAACATGGAAGAGAAGGACATCTATGGTTATGGTAAGATTTTACACAACTATTCTTTTTAATTAAAAAAATAAATAAACAGTGAAAGCATAAATGATTTCAAATGACATATGATATAAAGGCTTATTTCCTACCTAATTGCTACCTATAAAATGTCGAGTCACATATTTCTTATAGATATCTGTTGCCTCTCCTCTCACATCTTTACTGCTGCTGCTGCTGCTGCATAGAGAGCAACTCTTCACATTACAGAAGCTCCTTGTAGCTCCTGTTTGGCACCTGCATGTTGTAGTATGTCGTCATACACTCCTGCAACTGAAAATGATGAAAGGACACCTGCTCCAACACATCCTGTATCCTGTCACCACTAAGCATTTAGTACTCATTTATACTTTCTTAGGCTACTTAATCCGTTATCCCATCCTACACCAGCTCAGATTATGATTCCCTCCCCTTTTCCAGTCTCCTTCTTATGTTCCTTCCCTTCATTCCTGGAACAGGAATAGAGTAGGGGAATAGCTCAAATGCCATGGACACATTCCACCTACTCGATATGAATACCACCTCTGACCTCTCCTGAACATAGGGTTCATTATTTTGAGATCAGTCCCAAAATAAATAAATTTTATTAACCTGGAGCATCACTTTGGTGTCAGTCCTAGGGGCATGCAGCTTGCATCCTAATATTCTTCAAACAGAACTACTTAAACTCAGATGAGTGTATGCAGAGCTCACTGATATCCAAGTATGTGCATCTTGTTCTGCAAATAAATGAGATGAACATAGAATTAACTCCACAGATTGTAAAATGTGGGGCATGAGAAGAACAGTGCTAAAAATCACCCAAGCAAATAGGTGTGTGGATTGCTGCTGCTTGCAAGTTGATATATATAAAAAAAAAAAACAGAATAGTGTAAAACAATGATTATATGACAAATATCTATCAGTCAATGTTGAATATGTCTGGCAGAGCACAAAGAACCTTTGTGAAAAGTTGAATCAAAACTTGTATTCTGAAGGAGACATCAAGAAATTAGCACTGTGCAATTTTGATGAAATGGGCTACAAAGGATTTGGAAGCTCTCCGGAGAGGTGAGCAGTAGGTCCAAATAAACTGCCTTTATGTGTTCTAATGACAAATGACCATAGTGCTTCTGGTACCTCATCATATGTGTTCAATGATTTGTTGAAATCATTCCTGGCATCCAGAGTACATAATGCACTTGTGTTGTTGTAACATCATTTCACAAGTGTGGGTGTTGGGAAGAGGGTAATGCTTGCCATAGCAATCTGCTGCTATAATTTTATTCAGTCACCTAAACTATATACAAGAGACACATTAAAGATGCATACCTAAAAACTGCTACAAATCCACTGCAAATCTTTGCTACTTAAAAACTCGAATTACACTTTTCTTGATCGCAACAGTTAGTAAATTACAGCTTGAATAAATGCATTCCTGGAGTGTTTCTATTTGAGATGCTGAATTTATGAGTAAGTGTGTCAAAAAAGACACATTTGTAGTGAAGAAAAAATCCTGAACCCAATTCTCCCTAACTTTATTATCACTCCAAGATTACTGCCCCTCAGAGAAAGAACAATCACTAACAGGCAATATAACACCCCTCTCACACTTTCCCAAGGTGAAGTACCCTGAGCTTATTCAGAACTCACTAATAAGGAAGTACATGTATCATGTCCTACAAGGAAGAGAACACTGAGTCTTAGAGGAAATACCATCTTGAGCTGGCATGCTCAAACAAATGTAGATCAAGTAAGTAAAAGTAAGTCCATGTCAAGCATTACAAGGTTTGTCACACATTTTAGTTCTGCAAACCTTTGTTTTTCAGGGAAAAGGCAATTTTAGACAATGCCAATTATATTTCATTGTAAAAATGTATGCATTTGTAGATTCATAGATATACCAAGGCCACGAAGTCTTATGACCATTTTTGTGTTGCCAGTACCCTCCCTCATGCTGTACCTCTTTTCTTCAGGTGGACCTTCCTAGTCAATCCCTGAATACATTTGTGGTTACCCATCCAATCATCTAGGTTATGTTTAAAGGAAGACAGTGAGTTGCAGTGCTTAACATGGAAGCAAAGTTTATTCCAGAGGTTTTGGAAATACTGTGCTATAAACTTGTCCCTCCACCATATTTTATTTTTCCATTAGGATTTAGGTCCCTGGTTCTAGTATTGGTGTAAATATTGGACTTATGGAAATACAAGTCCAGGACAACCAGGCCTCTCATTGTGTGGAAAGTGAGACAGATATCCATCCAACCACAGCCCCTTTTTCCAATGGTGAGCTCATCCTTACTAACCTCCAGGCATCACAAAAACTAACACTTAAATAATGCTATGATAAAGTGGCTACATTTGCAGCAAATACCCTTTCAGACGTCACCACTGCACTGAAAATCCTAAATTGGTTATACTACCCCATCAACTAACATATACACAGCATTTGCTACCCCTTAAATTATCCAGTATCCATCTGCTTGTCCACACACTAAATACTATTCTACACAACTATGTTCATAATCGGTCATTAAGATCCAGTGACCAAAAACTCCTCTCTGTCCACAAACTTATCAAATCTGCTGGGCATGGTCTGCACTAATATCATGCTGCTACGGTCTGGAACTCCTTACCTGTGTCCATAAGGTCAATACCCTTCCTCCAGTCCTTTAAAACCATTCTTTCTCTGTTCTTGCTCAACCCCAGAATTAACTATATCCCTAAATATGAAGAAGTACATAATCATGCCTTACACCTCACTACTCTCCCTTATTCATTCACTTCCTTACTTCATTCAGTTTCTCTCCCCTGACTCTCTTTCTAAGTATGACATAACCCTGTTTTTTTCTCTTAGTTCATATTGCAATTTCAGTTTGTATTGCTCTTGTATTTGTATTTAATTTTTCTATAATCTGGGTAAAAGTTCTCTGAATATTATATTACATCATTGTCATGTAAGTTGTTATTTATTCTTAACCAATATTGTCACATTATATCTCATTTGGTATAATTATTTCAACTGTAGATAGTTTTGTATTATTTCTGATGACCATATAATTATTGTTCTTAAAATGTTTTTCTGATACTTTGGAACTTTTTATTTACATTTGTTTACTGGGAAAGTCCAACTTGGAACAAAGCCAATTTTCAGCAGAGGCCCAGGGAGAAATGTTCCAGATGCATGTTTTTATAATGTGGGAAGAAACCGGAGCACCCAGAGGAAACCCACATGAGCGCAGGGAGGACATGCAGACTCCACATAGAAGGCACCTCAGTCAAGAATCAAACTGAAGAACCTCTTGCTATGAGGCAACAACACAATCACTGCACTATCCTCCCTGGGTATCAGCTGAAAATGGGCTCCAACCCAGTTGGACCTTCCTGATAATCAAATGTCAATAAATAAATAAACATATCCATTTTGGAGTCACCCAGTGAGTAACCAAGTATGTGCAAATGTATTTAAAAATTTCAGAAACTGAAAACATAATTGTAATATTAGATACAAACATACAGGGCAGAAACAGTGACAGAACAGACTTGTCTATTCTGCACCTAATAAACAAAAATACATAGGTGTGCCAGATATAAAGGGCACTGCTGATCTGCAGTACTGTTTGCCATATGCTGAATTATTTTTTGGATTGCAAATATGCACACTAAAGGTCACAAGGTTATTCACAAGCCACTTATGATTAGGGTTACTTCTTGTCCCACTTTATGCAGGACAGTGCCTAATTGATTAGTTTAGGCCTCTGAAAAAACATGAACAATGGCAAATGCCCTGAGATTTTAAGACAAAAGGTATTTCCAGAGTTTCCTCTAACAGTTGTATAAAACAATTAATTTGTATCCAAAACACTTTAATATTATATGAAACAACAGAATTAAAAGTGAGCTTTTATTCTGGCAACAAAGTAAAGTTGAACCAAAGTCAGTCCAACCCGCACGTACGACAAATGCAAAGGCTCTATAATCCACAAGTGAATTCAAAACAACACAGAGCCAGCACAAAGTGTGGTATGATAATTTAATATGTCAAAAGATATAATAACACGGGTAAGGGAAAAAACATCCCAACACCCAAACCATTTGGTCTGGGTGTTGGGATGTTTTTTCCCTCTCCCATGTTATTATATCTTTTGACATATTAAATTATCATACCACACTTTGTGCTGTCCCTGTCTTGTTTTGAACAAAGTAAAGTTCCAAATGAGAGGCTTAAGCAGAGTGAAGGAGGCAGCTGTCCCTGGCATAAGGTTTTAGTGGTGCAATCAGCAGATGCTCACTTACAGTAGAACAACAGTGGCATTCAGAACTGAATGCGGATACTGTGTTAATGGTCAGTGCTGCTGAATTTAGCAGTAGGGCAGCAATGGCATTTATAACCAAATGCTGATGCTGTACTAATGGTCAGCGCTGCTGGACTTAGCAGTAGAAAAGAATTGGCATTCAGAACTGAATGCTGATACTGTATTAATGGTCTGTGCTGCCGGACTTAGCAATAGGGCAGCAATGGCATTCAGAACCAAATGCTGATGCTGTACTAATGGTCAGTGCTGCTGGACTTAGCAGTAGAAAAGAATTGTCATTCAGAACCAAATGCTGATGCTGTACTAATGGTCAGCGCTGCTGGACTTAGCAGTAGAAAAGAACTGTCATTTATAACTTAATGCTGATACTGTGTTAATGGTCTGTGCTGCTGGACTTAGCAGTGGGGCAGCAGTGGCATTCAGAACCAAATGCTGATGCTGTACTAATGGTCAGCCCTGCTGGACTTAGCAATAGAAAAGAACTGTCATTTATAACTTAATGCTGATACTGTATTAATGGTCTGTGTTGCTGGACTTGCAGTGGGGCAGCAGTGGCATTCAGAACCATGCTGATGCTGTATTAATGGACACTGCTACTGAACTTAGCAGTAGAACAGAACTGGCATTCAGAACTGAATGCAGATACTGTATTAATGGACAGTGGTGCTGGGCTTAGCAGTAGGGCAGCAGTGCATTCAGAACTGAATGTTGATACCGTACTAATGGACAGTGCTGCTGGACTTAGCAGTAGGGCAGCAGTGGCATTCAGAACTGAATGTTGATACCGTACTAATGGACAATGCTGCTGGACTTAGCAGCAGAAGAGAACTGGCATTCAGAAATGGATGCGGATACTGTAGTAATGAACAGTGCTGCTGGACTTAACAGTAGGGCAGTAGTTGCATTTAGAACTGAATGTGGATACAGTGTTAATGGGCAGTGCTGCTGGACTTAGCAGTAGGGCAGTAGTGGCATTCAGAACTGAATGTGGATACTGTATTAATGGGCAGTGCTGCTGAAGCACCTCAGTGCTGCATGTCTACTTCTGCTATTCACTTTAATAACATATTAGTTAAGAAAACTAAATCATTACTGTACAGACAAGACACCACAGCTGCAAAATTCAGCAAATTACATCCATGGTTCCTAAAATTTGCAAAAATCGCTTAACCCTTTACACACACATCTTTAAGGAATCAGTGACTACTGACTTAGTGCCATGTACTTCACACAAGGTATTATTGTACCCCTACCTAAAGTAAACTCGCCATCTAATTTCAAAGATTACAGGCCTATATCAAATCTATGCTCTCCCACAAAGATCATTGTAAAATTAAAATACTAGCAATTATTTAAACATATAAAGAACTATGTCCTTCTATGCGATTAACAACATAGTCTTAGAAATTCTTTTAATTCTCTAATAACAAGCATTATTATCAGCTTCTGATAATTTATACAGCAATATCAATGAGGATCTAATTACTGCTGGCATGTTTGTTGATATGACCAGGCATTCGAGCCAGGGAATCATAGCCTATTTTAGAAAAACTACTGACACTCTCTGTTTTGAGGAATACACCATACTTCGGCTCAAATGTACCTTCAGGACAGGTCCTTTCAAATCTACAGCAATAACAGGCTATCTGAAATGGGTTAATACCGGACTATTTCAAGATTCAGTGCTAGATCCCCACCCGTTCTATTTCTCAATGATATTACTGAAGACTTACCTACCCACAAGCTACTTATGCACAAAGTCAATATACTACTACATATAGCCAGCAAAAAACAAAAATCCCTGCATCAGATAGCACAGACCCAATTTACAGATCTATGCAACTGGCTCCATACAAACAAGCTCCAAATTAACACTACAAAAACAAATTTAATGCTGTTCACTACTACAAAGAAACTTATATCAGTAACTGCATTACAAATCAAAGACTTAAATGATAGCAACATTCCAAAAGGTACACATCAGAAATACTTTGGTTTAACACTGTATCCCTCGCTACACTTCAGTGCTTTTATAGACAATATTACCTACTTAGTCCTATCACAATTAAAATATTGTTATAGACTCTCAAATCTCCTCTTCCCAGCAGCAAGAATGTCCTTAGCTAAAAATATACTATTTCCAAAGGTTTGATATGCCCTGCTTCATACAACAATCCTCCCTACATACAATATTTGAAACATTAAAATACCGAAAAATAAAATATTTGGATTTGCCCTCCCAGCAGATCTGAACTGCCACCATTGCATCCTCTTCTACAAGAGACTCTGGCTACCCATTGCAAGTACAACTACTTACATATTAAGCACCCTGATGTTTAAAGTTCTAACATTTGGTTATCCCCCCTTTAAAGAAAACACCAAATAAAGGAATAAAGCTACCCCCTTAGAAGTGACCAAGAAAATATACTCATACTAGGCAGACCCAGATTCAGATTAGCACTCGGTGAAAACATCATCTGCAGGGTAGGACTAGCACTGTGGAGCCAACAAATGACCGAGATAAACTACTCCTACTCATTGGCATCTTTCAAGATGGATCCTAAATCTAAATGCATCTACTGCCGAGACACTAGGTAAATGCCTGCAGTTATTTTAATACATGTAAACCTGAACTACTAATCTGTTAATGTTTTATGTGTTGTAAATAAAGAAGCTCTGTCACATACTTTTTACAGTATTTCTGTAGAGATTTTAGCATCAGACTTATTGTATACTACCTGCATCTCTGTGCATTGTGGCAATGTTCATCAACCTTTGATGATGTGGATTGCAATATGTCTTGCGTTGCTTTTAAGTTTTGATGTTCTCGTCTCAACATTCCTGGGTTCGATGAAACAGTAATTGATAAACTAATATAAACCGTGTATATACACATATATATATATATATATATATATATATATATATATATATATATATATATATAAATTTGCAAATTTGCAGGAGGGACAAACACCCCCACACCTCCTGCTGATTATATATACTAACTCCGAGATCACACAACAGCAGGGTAAGGCAAATTCCCAGATCCCACTGCAATGCAGTGTCACACAGAAAGCAGCCATCAGGCTAAAAAACAAGAGAAAAAGAGCATTCTCTCTCCTACGCATTCACTGTTATAGACTGAAACTGTGTGATATGCTCATAGAAAATAATGACATATTCTTTATGTCTAACATTGTCAGTAGTAAAGAGGCAGAATTGTTACTGAAGGTGATGATGGAACTGTTACGGAGTTGCAAGATTTTGTCGAATTTAAGGATTGCAGTATACTGCCATTGAGCCCAAACTCAAGAGAAACAATTTACCTATGAGCTGCATTAAGCAACCCATTTCCTGTCCCAACAATAAATATCAATACTACAGCATCCAAGTTTGCACCATCCACCTTCTGTGTTCTTATTAAAGAATCAAGGCAAATTAGTCATCAAATCTTTCCCTGACAATAATCAAAAACATACAAAAACAAGACTAGATAAGTACAATATAATAACTAGAATGGGTCTAAGACACAACTCATAGCCAAGGCCATAAATGAAATGATATTAAGTGGTCAGTTGCTGCCATTTTCATTAGCATCAAACTATAGTATCAATGCATTGATTGCAGTTATTGTGCTGATTTATTGTTACATTGTATCCCAGCAGAGCTTTTATGTCCTTGAACACTGAAACCCCAGACACCCACAATGTTATCTCTTCTAGTATGATTCAAATTTAAGGTTCTGGTCAACAACACCACAACATGTAGAGACGTGGCCAGACTACAAAGTATATAGACATCATTGACCACTGGATAATGATTCATCCCTCCTCCCATTCCTCATCTTATTTAATATCACACTGCACTATTATTTTCTCTGTCAGTTTGTGCTGTTAATAGCACTGTTAGTAGTAACAGTAGCATGCATAATTTTACCACAGTTCACATGCAGTCACCAAAATGCATTTATGGATGTAAAAGCAAAGTCTTATTCAATGTTTTGAGGATACATTAGTATAGTAGCCAATTTCCAAGTATTTACAAGCAGGGTTCATGGCTTGATAATATTGCAAGCAATCTAAAATCCTAATGGCTGGAGAAACCATCCTATGTGTCATGATTTCCATTACCTCTTAAATAGGTATAAAGTACTTTATTACTAAGGACTTAGGTGTGCAGGACTTGATTTCTGCATCCTTTTTAGCCAGACTCTGAAAGCCAATAATTTGTTAGAGATGATTCGATGCCACTTGATCAAGAAAGTTCTCTCCAACTGGATTTCAGCCAGCTATATGATAGGACAGATTACAGAACAATGGATAGCAATCTATTAAATTTCAGTACAAAACAATATTGAGAAAAAGGATATAAACATTACTTGAAGTCACTGGCATCTGATGATGAATCACATTTCTGAAGTTCTTGCAAGAGGCTAAGGTAGTTTGCTGAGATATGTTGATCTCAGTCAGGTCTTACCACTAGCCTTACTGACTTGAATATATCTCAAGCACTTACAATGTCGATTTCTTTATCATCAGTAAGACTTGTGTTATGGGCCTGGTTGGCAGACCTGTGAAAACATTCCAGACTGATAGTTCTCTTTCGTACAAAGGCAAATCAGGACACTGCATGTGTCCTGTCTCTGTAGTCCATACTTTAAAAGGACAGCATAATGCATCAGAGATACTACAGGTACAACTAACATTGGATAAAACTGCAATCCAGGTTGTAGCCTGCTATAGATCCCCCACAATATCCCAAGACTCCCACTCCACATTCCTGAACACTCTGGAAAGTATTAAGGTTCAACCTAATACCGTTATACCAGGAGACTTTAACTACCCCTCCATTAGCTGGGAAATTATTCCTGCTCCAACTCATTCGCCCAACATTTTCTGGTATCATTAATTCCAATGCCCTGGACCAGCTCATTCTCACCTCTACCAGAGGTAGAAACATTTTCGACCTGGTCATTACAAACATGGGGGACCGATGCTTTACACCAGTAATCAACTCCTCCCTGGTTAGATCTGACCACAAGTTAATCAAAGTCGATATCCAAATCCCATCTTCACTCCCCCTCCCCCCAAAGAAGCCACAGTGAAGAACTTCTCCAAAGCCAATTTCGAGCTTCTAAAGACAGAAATGTCAAACTTCATGTCATCCATGCAAGTGGGTAATGGGTGTTGGGCTGCTGAACCATACACCAAGGTGCTGTATGAGCATTTACACAAGTGCATGGATCAGGCCATACCAAACAGAACCAAGAGCCTGTCGTCCAAAAAAGGAAGCCAATCTGGTGGTCCCCTGCCATTAACAAACTCTACAACAGGAGGAAAAAACTGTTCCAGAAAAGGGTAAAGTCCCAAGACTGGAAAAATTCCCTTGTAAGTCTCAGCAAAAAAACTGAGATCCCTCATCAAATCATCCAAAGCTAGGTATGAAAACAAAATTGCTACAGATGCTAAAGATAACCACAAGGCATTCTTTAGCTATGTCAAGAATCTGCATAACAATACGCAGATGTGCTCTGACCAAATGCACAACGACACCACTTATACTGAGCCAACAGATATTGCCAAAATCTTGGCCGACAGGTTTAGTGCAAACTTTACCCCCTCTTCACCCCCTAAAGGGCCCATCCCAATCCTCAAGGAATGTCAAATCCCTAATATCACAGCTGCACAGGTAGAAGCCACACTTTCTGATAAAACAACAAACCACGATAGACAAAACCAAATTTATTAGTGCAAAGCTTTCGGGTTAAACACCTTCCTCAGTGCTATAAAAAATGAACAGTACTTACAATTTAAATAGGAGCATCATAAAATCACATGTCAACAGCCAGCCTATCACATATATTGATTCCCTTCCCCCAAACAAAGTACAAATTCACAATACAATAATGAAATGACTAAAATACTATTTTGAAACACAATAAAATATTATATAGTAAAACATTCCAAAGCAGTTACTGTGAATAATAGTTTATAAGATTTCTCTCTGTCTTTTCACTAAAATGGGCTTTAAACTAATCACACTGTTTAAACCTGGTTTATAGTCTGCCCTTAACCTAATTTTATGATGCTCCTACTTAAATTGTAAGTATTGTTCATTTTTTATAGCACTGAGGAAGGGTGTTTAAAACAAAAGCTTTGCAGTAATAAATTTGGTTTTGTCTGACATGGTTTGTTGTTTTATCGGCTTTTGAATTTTACCTCAGTTATAGTATTGACTTTTTACAGTCTAGAAGCCGCACTATCCAAAGCCAAAAATACAGCTTCCAGGGGACCTGATCATTTACCTGGCTGTGTTCTACATGAATTACAAAGGGAACTGGCACCATACCTGAGTGCCTTGTTCAACCACAGCCTCACTTCAGGCTTTGTCCCCACCGAATGGCGCACCGCTACAGTCATTTCACTCCACAAAGGGGGAGAGACTACTGACCCTGGAAACTACTGCCCCATCAGCCTGACAAGCCTGATCTGTAAGGCCATGGAGTGCATCATTATGGACCTCATAAATAGGGATATAGGGAACCTTCAAACCCTGGACCCCTCGCAGTTTGGATTTGTGAAGGGCAGATCATGTCTGCTCAACCTGATAGACTTCTTTGAATCTGTCACCAGAGGTATCAGTGAAGGCAAGGTAGTCCATACAGCCTACCTCAATCTAGCCAAGGCCTTCGACACCATCCCCCACTCAGGGATCATTGACAGACTCACTAACCTAGGCATAAACCCCTACATCATAAGATCGATTGCCAACTGGCTCATGGACAGAACCCACATGGTGAAAGTAGCAGACTCCAAATCCAACTACCAGGCAGTTACAAGTGGAGTCCCACAGGGATCTATTCTGGGTCCTCTCCTGTTTGGTATCTACTTCTCTGAGGTTCAGGCCAATACCAAGGGACTCCGGTTAACCAGATTCATGGATGACTGCAAACTGGGAGCTATTATTGACTCTCAAGCTGATGTAGACATCCTAAAAAGGCCTCACAGACACCAATGACTGGTGCCAGAACCATGGTCTTAAGCTCAATGCTAAAAAGTGCATCGTCATCCCCTTCAGGAAAAACACATTTCCCATGATCTACCATATCACTGGTAGCAAACTCAACTCCCAAAGTGTGATAAGAGATCTAGAGACACAGGCAGATAGCAACCTCTCCTTCGACAACCATGTTGCCACTGTAGTTACAAAGTCCTTCTATGTGACACACCTCATTACAAAAGGTTACATCCAAGAAGAAAGAAGTCATAATCCCTCTCTACTCATCCCTCATTAGACCCATTATTGAGTACAATGCCCCATTTGGCATGTACCTCACTAGACACCTACAAGAACTGGAGAGGCCACAAAAATTCCTCACAAAGAAGATCCTAGGACTCAAACACATGCCCTCTACAGACAGACTCTAAAAATTCCAGCTTAATTCTTTCTCATATAGCCTACTTAGAGGCAATCTCTGCTTGGCATACAAAGACATGTCTGGCTCATTGTTGCTAGACATGCTTCATCTGAAAAAGTCTCAATCCCTCCGCACCACATGCTGCAAAGACCTCAACCTCATCACCAAAATAAACAGAACCTGCTGGAGGGACAGGTTCCTAACCCAGAGACTTCCCATACTCTGGAATAGACTCCCCGTTTGTGTCAAGCAGAGCACTTCACTAGCCCTCTTCAAGAAAAATCTTGGTGAGTGGATGGGTAACAGGAAATTCACCCCAGGGATCACTTCAACAGCCTTGCTTGATAGGGGCACAGGAAACTAACGTCCGCCAACAGGGCGACTGGGAATATTCTTGGGTTAGGCTTGTGTTGGCTCTAGATCCATTAGCCTAGTACTCACCTATTAACCTATGAACAGAGACATTTTTAAGGCACTGTAACTTCAATGAGCAGGCTTCCTGTTATGAAGTATTAAGATTTGGCATTAATGAAACTTTTAAACCAGTGCCTATGTGAAATGAGATATCCAGTACAAATCAGTGTAGTGCAATATTTGAAGCTGTTGAATCCAGTCCATTACTGATTTTGCGCTGGTGGAACTGTGGTGACTCGTGCTTTTCTTTCCACACAGAACTAGTGTTGCACTGCAAAATGGCAAAGTACTGGGAGTTATATTGTTATAGTATTGTATGATAAAGTTACCAAAGTTTACTCAGAAGGACTTTGTGCTATCACAAGTCCACAACTAGAAACAGAGACAATATTCCATGAACATTGTACTGCAGTTCGTAATCCATTCCTGTTTTGAAAATAATCATTTTAGTTTAATAATCTACAGCTGTCCACTTACAAGCACATATTCTGAGTCATTGTAACATAAGGGCACAGCTTTCTATATGTACAGTCTATTTATTCTGTCCGTCAGTGTGCAGTACATCAAGTCCTCATACTCCCCAAAAGTGATAAAGGGCCTTGACAATTACATGGCATGCTACATTATCAATGACCATAATGTTGTTGTTGCGGCTAATGCTGATGATGATGATGACACAGTCATGGTGCCTGTTGTAATTCTGAGGGCCATAGTTGCAGTCCTTTGAATCATAAGATTGTAATTCTAAGTGATTTGGGGAATATTTGCTGCATCCAAGGCTGCACCTTGGACTGCTCTTTTTTATGAAGTATAGGGTTCAGGGGGGCTTGCTCTTTCTAAATCATGTTTAATTGAGTAACCTGAAATTTACTATCCCAATCCCTCCAAGCTGCATGCTCTAGGGACCTAAACCTTGTCACCACAATAAACAGGACACGCTGGAGAGATAGATTCCTGTCCCAGAGACTTCCTATACTCTGGAACAAGCTACCCATCTATGTCAAGCAAAGTTCTTTATTAGCACTCTTCAAGAAAAATCTTGATGAGTGGATGGGAAATAGGAAATGCACCCCGGGGATCACTTCTGTGTCTCTGCTGGACAGTGGCACAGGAAAATAATTTTCTTGGGTGGCATAAGCTATGGTACCATGCTAGCTAGGCTTACGCAGGCCCTTGGGCTGATAGCCTAGTACCTACCTATTAACCTATGAACCTATGAAATGATTTTTTTCTATTGGAGAACCTATAATAGTGAGTATCACACTTGTAGTAGGGAGCCCACAATCTGATTATTCTGTCTTTGTAACTAATACCATTTTCAACCAATTGAGAAAAAAGAATATTTACTTACAGCAGTACCTTCTTGAAAAGAAAGACTAATTAACCAGTTAGTGTACTGTTAGGCAAACCAGTTCACATTATTTAATGTATTGGCTAAATTTTAGAACCGTTGGCATGGTGATCCTTTTCATCTAGTAATATGGTTCGTAGGTAAATGCTAGGCAATACATCTGCAGATTATTACACAACTAGCCAATAACGAGACAGTGACCAAAGATGAGAAACAAACCCTGTACCTTGGGTCTGTGAGGTAAACACATTAACCGTTATGCCAACCCCCAACATGATTGATCATCATGAACATGCACATTATTATGGGGAACTGCATAAACACACATGGCACCACTGCAACTGTTCTGTGCAGTACTATACATTGTTTGACAGAATTCCTTTTCAGAAAATAGATGCAGTGCTCTGATCATTAACTTTCCTTCTAATACTAACTGTACTAATCAATAAATCACTTTGTAAATATGTAGCTTGAATCTTCTTAATCAAATCACGTGTTTCATAAGCATTACAGACCAGTATGTTTGTTTACTTTGAATACTTTTCCAGGGGAACTGCTTGAAATAACAATCTGTATTTTCCACACCTGTTCATGTAGTTGAGCCACATCTTTCCCACAGGCTTTAATTTGTGCAAATAATATGTCAAAAGAATATGTGGAGACATATACACTTTATTAGAGAGGTTTATTAGAGAGGTTCTTCATTCGCCACCATTATTATGCTTAAATGCAAGAGACTTGCTTTTTGTCATCAGATTTTCTGACCAGCAGTTACAAGGTTCAATCTTGACCTCTGACCAATGCTTGTATGAAGTTTGTATGTTCTTCCTGTGCCTCTGTGGGGTTCCTGCTGCCTCCCAAATCATGCTGAGTGCTTCTACCTCACACTCACCCAAGAATGGAGTTGTGGGCAGCAGCACAGACTCCAGATGGTGTCTATACAGGGAAGACTTGTATAGACCTAACTATTTGGACACCAGCTGTGGTATGCAGTATATTCAAGATAGGAGAACACAGATCACAGAATGCATGCCATCTCATGGCTAGTCGTTCTATGTAAAATTGGCTCAGGTTGATTCACTTATGTTGACTAATGTTGCTAAAAGTATGCATGCTGGTAATAGGTAGGTTGTGGACCCGATATTCTGACCACTGCCAGGGACCCATGCAAACAGTGGAAGGGTTGTATGTGCCCTATTTGCCAGTGTGTCGACCATAAAGCCTAGCAGCCCTGGGTCAATGAGCTACTGTGAATAACAACCAGAACTGAGAAAAACACACTTTATAATAGCAAAGCTTTTGGATAAAATCCTTCCTCAATACTAATACAAACAAATCTAAAAACCAAATGGTTTAAATACAGGTCACTGAAGTCACATGACCAGCAGTCCAAAAATCATGTGACCACAAGTATATAAAACAAATCATTAAAATTAGAAAAATTAGAAAAATTAGAAAAACATAACATTATCGCAACCTAGTATGTTGCAATTTAACAAGAACAGGTTTCAAGGTAATCATATTATTTAAACCTGGAAAATGGTCAGAGTTCAACCTAAGAATTCATTCATACTCTTTTAATTCAAGTAAATTACCACTATCACCACCTCTGGCAGGAGGCCGTATTACATCAATAACTCTAAAGGAGAATCTATGCTCAATACCTGAATGAACTATGTGCTTATACAAGGCATTACTGTCAATGGCCCTTCTAATCTCCGATTTGTGTTCAATGATGCGTTCTTTTAGCTTTCTAGTGGTCTTACCCACATAGAATGCAGTACATTTCACGCAATTAGCTAAGTACACCACATTAGATGTAACACAAGTGGTAGAAAAATTAAACTGATAAACTTTACCACTAATAGGATGTTTGAACTTATCACTGCAACCAACCAAAATATGAAATATGAAATGTACTGCATTCTATGTGGGTAAGACCACTAGAAAGCTAAAAGAACGCATCATTGAACACAAATCGGAGATTAGAAGGGCCATTGACAGTAATGCCTTCTATAAGCACATAGTTGATTCAGGTATTGAACATAGATTCTCCTTTAGAGTTATTGATGTAATACGGCCTCCTGCCAGAGGTGGTGATAGTGGTAATTTACTTGAATTAAAAGAGTATGAATGGATTCTTAGGTTGAACTCTGACCATTTTCCAGGTTTAAATAATATGATTACCTTGAAACCTGTTCTTGTTAAATTGCAACATACTAGGTTGCGATAATGTTATGTTTTTTCTAATTTTTCTAATTTTAATGATTTGTTTTATATACTTGTGGTCGCATGATTTTTGGACTGCTGGTCATGTGACTTCAGTGACCTGTATTTAAACCATTTGGTTTTTAGATTTGTTTGTATTAGTATTGAGGAAGGATTTTATCCGAAAGCTTTGCTATTATAAAGTGTGTTTTTCTCAGTTCTGGTTGTTATTCATATTTCCTTGCAGCTTGTTCTTTTGCTCAATGAGCTACTGGCCAGCCAGTGTCCAGTTGTCCCACTTGGGTTACCTGAGATAGCTCTGTGGAGTGAAAGCTACACATGAAACAAATCAACCTGACAACCATAGGATTTCTACTGTCAGTGTAGGTTCATTGTCAGGATGCAGCTTGGAAGTGGATGACATAATAACAAGAAGGAGGTTGCTATAAAATGTATCTATAAAACAAGATAGAGTCCACTACTCAGAGGACAGGCTAGAAAAGGCATGGGAATTCTGGTGAGGAAGAGGCTTCAGAAGACAGTGAGGGATGTCATCAGAATTAGTGACAGACAATCAGACTCCAGTGTAAGACTAGGACACTGTTCATAATCTCAACCTATGCCCCACAGCAGGGGTGTGATAGCAAGAAAAAGAGTGCATTTAGACAACGATTGCAGAACCTTCTAACTAAAGCAGAACAGCATGAATTGGTGTTGATAATGGGTGATCTGAATGCAGATAGCACAGGTAGAACAGGAGATGAGGATTTTCTGGGTCTCCATGGGTGGGGCAACATAAATAACGAAGAAGAGACCATTCTAGACTTCTATCTAGCAAATTACTTGATGGTAGCCAAACATGGTTCAGCAAGAGAGACAATCAGAAGATCACATACAAGAGTGCTGAACATGCAACTCAAGTAGACGTCCTCCTAGCATGGAAAAGGCACTGGGGTAGAATTAGTGATTGCAGCATCATCCCCAGTGAAACATTCATCCCATAGCATAAGCCACTGGTTGCCACAGTCAGCTACAAGTAATGGTCAGAGAGTACTCTAAGGTCAACAAAGACCAGGTTGAAAACCTGGAATTTGACTGGAGAGGAAGCACAAGAGATCAAAGAATTAATCAGGGCTCTGGCACTTCAGGATGATGAGGAAATAGATAGAATGTAAGACAAATGGTAGCACCTCAAAACAGCATATGTCAGGACTATAGAACATATATGTGGCCAAGCCAGGTATGGGAATAAAGTACACAAGGAAAGCTGGTGTTGAAATGCAGAAGTTCTAAAGTCATAAAAAATAAAGAAGTACAGGAAAATGAGGTATAAAGAAATAATTGTCCAAGCTAAGAAGGAATACTGGTTCACTATCAAAGAGGCTAAGAGAGGAGTCACAAAAGTAAAGAACAAGGAGTCAGAGGCACCCTACCCAGGACCAGTTCCAGTAGTAGGCAACCTGGGCAGCTGCCTAGGGCCTAGTGATGACTGGGAGCCTGGCCATAACATTAATTTAATTAAAGAAAATGAAAGTTTTTGGATCAGTGCTACTGTACATCCACTTGCTTTGCCTTAAGAACTAGTCAGCCAATGAGAACAAATGCACAGAGCAACCAAGAGATTTGATTTCACAGCCAGACAGTATGAACTACTGGAGCCATCAAATAATGCAGAACACAGCATTAGTATGTATAGCATGCAGCAGATGGATGGAATTATGAGTATGAGATTTGATTTCACGGAACACAACATTAGCAGTTGGATAGAACTATGAACACAATATTTAATTTCACCCAGGCAGCAGGCAGAACCAAGCACAAAAGCAGACGGAACTGTCAAACTGTGCGTGTGTGTGTTTGTTTGTGTGTGTGTGTGTGTGTGTGTGTGTGTGTGTGTGTGTGTGTGTGTGTGTGTGTGTGTGTGTGTGCGTGTGTGCGTGTGTGCGTGTGTGCGTGTGTGTGTCTGAAATGCCCTAGTTAGACAGGGCATTTGATTTAATTAAGTGAGCAGTTTATTTAAATAACGTGCAGGCATAAACCCAATACCTTGGTTATAGGTAGCAACAGCCTTATTCTTCTACATCAACTGCCTGCCAAACCCTTTGGTAAATCACTGAGGAGTTGAAATGGTCTGAAATGGCTACATTTCTCATTATTGGTTCATACATTTTGTTTCACTGCTTACTGAAAAAAATGTTTAAAACTGCAAATTTATAATGCAGTCTTAACAAATGTTGTTGTCATTATTGGTTCATACATTTTGTTTCACATACTGGAAGAAATGTGCAAAGCTACAAATTTAAAATGTACTCAAACAAATGTTGCTGTATTAAACAAGAAATAAATTTAAAACAATCAGGAAGTTAAATCAAAGAACACATGCTTTTATGCATGGTCCTGATGTATGCAGTGGTCCCATGGTTTGAAAGCAGCCTGGGGACCAAGCTACACTTAATCTGCCACTGGTCAGGTGCATTTTCAATGCGTGTGAGTTTCAGTCCATTTTCAATGAATGTGAGCTTCAAGGGGAAGAGAAAAGTTTACTGCTTCTCATACTGTCTGTTTTCAATATGCAGCTGTCTCATTTTGTTTAGTAAATGGCCATCAGAGTTTGAAAGCAGTGTTAGTGGTGCAACGGGCAGCACATTCACCTCTGATGCAGAAGGCTGTGGGTTCTACTCCCTCACCAAGTAGATGGCTTACTGAGAGGGGGGGGTCTCTGCACTCCTAAGTGTGTCATCCTTCAGATGATATGTTAAACTGAATCTCCATCTGCCGGCGTTGATGGCAGCTCAGATGAATGTAAAAGATCTCATGGCACTTATCAAAAAAAGTAGGGAAAGTTCCTTGATGCCATGGTCAAATTTCTCCTAGTAGTATAAATGCAACCTTGGGTCTCTCCTGAAAAGAGGCTACTAGCCTAGTGGGACTAACCTGGTCAACAAAGGATAACTAAATGAAAGGTTTTAAATTAAATCCACATCTCTATAATTATTTTGAAAGTAAAGATGAAAATGGTTTGCAGACTAACGGTTGTGAACAATGTTTACGGTAAAGGGGAAGAGAGAAAGTAATGAGGCACTGGAATGGCTGCAGGGGGAGGTGGGGGTTGGGTGTTGTAGTCCTGGTCCATTATCCTGACTAGGGCCCCATTTGACCACGATCCAGCTCTGACTCTACCAGCTTCTGTAAAGTGACTTGTTAGATGACACAAAGAAACTCAATCAGGTTGCAAGGAAAAGACAGAAAGATAAAGAAGATAGCCAGACACCCTTCATAAGGGATTCATAGAAAAGTACAAGGCTGGTTGCCCTTGATGGTGAAGATCAAATCCTGTACCTTGTGTCTGTGTGGTAAAGTCTCTACCCATTATGTCAACAGCCTACTCCCCAGTTTACAGAACATGAAAGGTAGAAAGAAGGAATTCTTCCAGCAGCTTCTAAATGATGAAAATCCCACAGAAGCTGCACTGCACCAGATACTAATGCCAGTGTACAAGAACAAAGGGGGCATCCACAACTGTGGGCAGTAGAGAGGTATCAAACTGTGCAATACATGAAAGACTGGACAAGATGATTCATAACCAAATACACAAAGCAATGGAAACTAAAATGAGAGATGAGCACTTTGAATTCACATTAGGATATGGCACAACTGACCTGATGTTTGCAGTGAGATAGATAGTTGAGAATAATCTTGAGATGAGGAAAGAGTCCAAATGGGCATTCTTAGATTGGAGAAAGCATATGACAAGGTCCCAAAAAAGCTGATTTAAGTAGCCCTGCAACATTGATAGAATTAGTGCAGGCTATGTACAAGGACCCAATGATTCAAGTATGAACAATGTTTGGTGTCAAAGAAGGGTTCCCAGTTGCAGTGGGTGTGCTTCAGGGTTCAGCTCCAAGTCCAGTGTTGTTCATATTGGTGATGGACTATATTAGCAAAAAGGTCAGAGGGGACAGACCAACAACGTTGCTGTATGCAGAGGATTTGACATTACAGGCAGACCCTGGGCAATAACTCCAGCAAAGGCTAAGGGAATGGAATGCAAAACTAAAGACACATTTGATGAAACTGAGTAGAGGTAGGATAATTGTGATGGCATCAAATTGGAGAAATCAATAGAAGCTGAGTCATCATCATCATCCTCAGCCCCTTTTTCCCATTTTCTACATGGGGTCAGGGTATCATGTTAACTATCACCATCTCTCTCAAATCAATGCCACACTGCTGCCTTCTTCGACACTCTACCCTGACTGTCGCAGATTTTCTTTCACACAATCCATCCACCTCTTTGCTGGATGACCTTGTTTCCTCTTACCTTCTTCCTGTCTGTCCAAAATCTTCTTCACTAGGTTGTCTTCTGCTTTTCTGTACAGGTGTCTGAACTACTGTAATCTGTTCTTTTTGATCTTTTCTGCAATTGGAGCTATTTGCCATCTGCTTTTATGTCCTCATTTCTTCATCTGTCCCACAGTGTGCATCCTACCACCATTCTCAGGCACTTCATTTCCATTACCTCTAGCTTCTTGATCTGCTCCGCCTTTACTGCCCAGGTTTCTGTATCATACAGTAGTACTGGTCACACCACTGTCTTGTACACCTTATGTTTCAGCTTCTTTGGCATTCTTCTGTCATAGACTACACCTGAGACTCTATGCCAGATGGCTGCAGACCCTCTGATTCTAGATTTGACCTCTACATTCAGACTTCCTTTCTCCTCAACCACCCCTTCCAGATACTTGAAGCTATTTACCTGTTCCACTATATTCCCCTTCTGTTTCAATTATCAGCGTCTTCTATTTCCCCAGTTTGCTGCCATTAGCACTATCTTATCTGTACTTAGTTTCATCCCATGCATAGCCGGCCTTAGGCATAGAGCAACTTGGTGGCCACCTAGGGTGCCGCTCTAACAGAAGCACTTTTCCATAATCTGGATGGTGTAGGTATGCCAGGGTGGGGGCACCGAGTGCTGTGGGGGGGGGTGCTATGGAGCCCTTTTGCCTAGGGCACGAGTTGACCAAAGTCCAGCCCTGATCCTATGTGCCTTCAGTTTTGCATTCCATTCCCCTATCCTTTGCTGAAGTTCTTGCTCAGAGTCTGCCTGTAATGCCACATTGTCTGCATACAGTAACTTTGTTGATCTATCCCCTCCAACCTGGTTGCTAATGTAGTCATCACCATTATGAACAGCAGTGGGCTCAGAGCTGAGCCCTGGTGTATACTCACTCCCACTGGAAACCCCTCTGTGAGGCTGAACACTGTTAGTACTTCAGTCGTATATTGTTTTTAGTCATTTTTAACACTGCTTCTGTCACAGTTTCCTGTGTTATTTAGACACGTTAATTAGAAATTGTGGTATTTTTACTATTTTGAAGTGTACATAAGAGAGGTTCATCTACAGATGTTCAAAGGCATTCACATAATAGTAGCTTTCAATGCATTTGCTGACCACCACTACTTTGAAAACACATGTGCTTTAACTACCACTAACCTGATCTCCTGTAACTACTTAGAACTCCCAACACCTGACCCTATAAAATTGTATAGTCCTGTCAAAGTCCTAACTCTAATCTTAAAATTCCCACCTAGTTTCCAACCCCAGTCCTCACTCCCATACCCTAAACTCTACTCCCTTTCCCTAAACTTAAATTCCTCAATCACTCCCTAACCCCAAAACTCCTCTCCAGCTCCATATACCTAAATACCCTCCCGATCACTGCCCTAATCTATACTCCAGGTCTCTCCCACTCCCTCCCCCAGGCTGCTGCACTTAACTCACTCAAACTTGGATAATGTGTTAAGGTAAGATGTATTAGGTTGCTCAAACTCATGGTCTAGTTTGAACACAAGTTGCAAGATGCTAGAGTCCCTAGAGACAGTATTTTTAAGTGCTTGGAACTCATGCACTTTAGAAAATCCTTTCTTAAGATACTTTGTTGTTTAAGCTGGTTTTTATACAGTTAAACAGAGTTGTAGACTTACATTTATTCATTTATTATTTAAATGACATGTTTGTTTTGAGTAATTTTTAATACTGATTCTCTCTGAGTTTCCTCTGTGTTTTAGGTACATTAAGTAGAAATGATGGCTTTCTAACTGTTTCAAAGTGTTCTTAAAAATAAACAGACAAATTACTGAAATTTAATGCAACATAAAATATATCTGATACTGTCCTGCAAATAATTGGGCAGATTCAATAAACCCTACATGGTCCGCTAAGACACACACACACAATAGAGCTTTGTTTTGTGTTCAATAAGCTGCTCTACATGGTGTGTAGAGCCACACAGCCACAGTAAACACAGTGGCATGCTAATTACAATTGAATTGTATGTTAATCAACCAATCCATGATGGAAAAGCTATTCGACAAGCTATAAAGCAACTGTGCAGACTCAGTGCTGGTTTTCCCTGCAAATTCTAAAACCTGTTGGGATACAGCCAAGGAAAGGAGTCTACACAGAAAGAATGTTAGGGACTGCTGTTGCTTTAATTCCTGTGCATGTGCAACAGTCTGTACTGCTGCTGCTGCTGCTGCTGCTAATAGACCATGACCAAAAAGAAGAGTTTTCAGACCCCAGTTAACTAATCACAATCTGCATGAGTTGGAAATTGTAGAATGCTCCAGGGTAAACAGACAAGAAGTCTGCAACCTCTGTCACCCTCAACTCAGACCCAGGGCACACCAAGGGGGACCAATGCTGGTGGAGACAAATGTTTGTATAGCACTTAGAATTTTAGTTACAGGAACATTTCAGAGACTAAGAGGGGACATGCTGGGGATGTCACAGGCATCAATATCCAGGATCCTCCATCAATTCCTAAATGCTATGCTCCAACATGCCAGTGACCACATATATTTTCCCCATGCTCTTGAGGCCAAGGCCACAAATATGCAAGAGCTCCACCCTGTAGCACACTACCCTGAAGTACTGCGGACCATAGATTGTACACATGTAGAAATCAAGGCACCACCTGTGGAGCAGGGAAGGGTCTACATAAATAAAAAGGGCTTCCACTCCATTAACTGCCACGTCCTGTGTAATGCAAAGGGAATCATCTTGAATGTGTGCGTTGGCAACTCAGGCTGTTACTATGACTCACATATCTGGAAAAACCTCCTAAATGTATCAGATGTCCACTAGGGATGATATTCCACAGGGTCATTTACTGGGGGATGCAGGTTATGCACTGGAACCGTGGCTGATGGCACCCATCATAAATGCACACACACATCCACTGAAGAACACTATAATGAGGCACACATTCAAACCAGAAATATCATAGAGCATTTGTTTGGCCTGCCAAAGTTATAGTTCCACTGCCTAGATACATCTGGAGGAGCTCTTCAGTACTATTCATGTACTTGCACTGAAATCTTTACTCTCTGTGCCATGCTTCACAACATCATCCTGAGAAAACAGTTTCAGCAGGATCAACAAGGGGAAGGAGCACACATCCCACCACCAATGGCAAGGTCTCCACAGAGACACACAGGTGAGAAGTCAGAGTGGGGCCAGCAGCTGCTGTGGGTGTAGGCAGATGTAGCCATGCACAATATGCCCTTGCATTGGCTAAGAGGCAGTGCATAGCGCACTCACTCACCACCTAAGGGCTAAAACCTTCACCCTACTCACATACATATACTAAAAATGATGCCAGGCAATGCTCACAACCTTTACCTACCCATGTAATGGCTGTGTACTGATAGCACCAGACAGTCAGCCCTGAACTAAACCTTTAGCAGCTGCTGGATTTACAAGGTAAGTGTTGAACCTGGAGTGTTAAGACAGAATTATGTAATAATACAAATGAATGGCATATCCCTGCATGTTGTTACTTGGTAATGTAAGTAAGTATAAGGTGGGCGATTTGTACAGCAATGACTTTAACATGTGACAGCAGAGAAGTATGTGAATGCATGTGCCCTTTATCAAGTAATTGGCCTCAGGCATCAACGATTTACACATTCATACCTCTCAAAAGTACTGATGGTCACTGAATGTCTTCAGTTTGGCCTCAAACTTTTGCAATGGAAAATCATTAAAGACAGAAGTTAGAAAATAATGAAATGCATTTCAGTTTCAGGCTTCATAACCAGAAACAGGGAGACATTTGGATAAAGTAACAAATGACCAGTGAGACAGAATGAGCTTTAAGCCTCACACTGAACCATGTGACTGTTGTGTGTGTGTGCCTGTATGTGCCCGCCAGGTGAAATTGGTGTGTGAGTGTTTGCAAGAACACAGCCAAGCTCTGTGCTAGCTCTACATCTTAGTATGTTGAACAGTTGTGAGCTGTGCATGGTAGAGATGGCAGTTCATTGTTGTCTTACCTGACAATGAGAATTGGCTTTGTCAGAAGTTGCACTGGCACATCCACACCGACTGTCAGATGTACTGCTGCTACCTGAATGTGACTGATTTCTGCTGGATGGGCTGTCCTTATGAGGACGCCCAAGGCCATGGCCCCATGGCCTGCCACATCTGGGTGTGGGCACCTCAACCACTGATGGAGCAGTGAAAGTAGACTCACTATGGGAACATGATCAGGCATGGCCATGTCACCTAACAGCAGATGATGTGGCTGACCTATGCCCATGTATTTGCCGTCCCCCTCCCAGCAGACATTCCATCACAGACATTTCCCATTACAATGTGTCATTCATTTGATCCACTGAAACGGTAACACAGTGGAGGCAGTCATGCATGTCAGCCTGTGCCACATCTACAGCCCTAAGCATTTCTCTGGAGACCTATTGAAATGTGCCTGTGCCTTCATGATGGCCCTAAACACACATTGAGTGGCACAAGAAGACACACCTGGATAATGTGAAGGATGGACAGCAGGCCTCCTCCAAGCACCCCTAACAACCCTCCAGCATGGCACCTCACTTGCACTTTGGCTATGGCCACAGTCAACAGGCACTGAAGCGGCAGTAACCACACTACCCAGATCAAGTGTCTCACCCACTCCTACAGGGAATCAGGCTTTTGTTTCAACTACATATAATACAGTGGCTCAACCACCCATTCTTTCCCCAGTCCTTTTTGTTTGCAAATCCCTAACACCAGCAAGGACTCCCCACTGGCAAAAAAAAATGAAGAGGATGGAGTCAGGGGAAAGTAAGGGGTAAATGGAGAAACTAAGCCTTACAAAAAACATTACAAATATAAGTAACTTCATTTTAAAATGAGAACATATTTCAGCATTTGCAAAATGTTTCTCATTTATACCCACCCAGACAGCTAATATCACTAAAGTCATTGTAGACCTACAGTTATACATAGGGAAACTACATTTGAAGTATTTTTGAAAGACATACCACATTTTGAAATTAAGAATCAAATTCCATTTATAAAGAGCACATATAATCCTACATTACATCATACCCTTCAGGTGTTTAATGACATCTGTGAATCTGAAATAAGAAAAAGTATTGGGGTTAAACCTAAGTTTTACAACTTGGATTCCTAAGAAAGAGAAGCAGTAAAAGAACTGTGTAACAACAAAAACATCAGAATAATGAAAGCCAATCAGGGTAGTGCCATAGTTATTATGGACACAAGAGATTGGACCAACACGATTGGATACAAACTTTTATGAGCTTGTCAGTGAAAAAATAATTGCAAGTCATTTCTCTAATATTGACTCAGCTTTGTTAGTTTTATTATGCCAAGAGAACATTAATAATGAAATGTATATATTTTTTGCAGAATATATACAATTGCAAGATTTTTTGACATTCCCAAGATCCACCAGGATCAAAAAAATCCACCATTTAGATGGATAGTAGCAGCAGATTTCTACAAGACAGAACCTATGTCATTTTTTTTTAAATCATGTGCTTAACCCTATCATGCAAAATTCTGAATATCACCTAAAGGATTCCTGGCATTTGTTAGAATTACTAGGGAAAATGAATATCAATGTAAATGATTGTCTATTATTTTCCATTGACATAATTTCTTTGTACACCTGTATTCCACATGAAATGGATATATATATATATATATATATATATATATATATATATATATATATATATATATATAAAACAGACTTCAGATTTTTAGTGACATTTCAGCATATCCAATATATAGCTGAACATGTAAGCATCCCTTATCAAGATCAGTAGTCTTCTGTGCAGACAGATCCCAAAGTTATATCATCTTCTGTATTATCCATATAAACAAGTCTCCTCGCCTTCAGATTCTTTAGCTACTCAGTTCCCATTTATATTGTAGATTCAGGGCTGTGTGTGGTGAATATGCAAATTAGGTGTGAATTCCTTAGAATTGCTAAATCCTAAATACTTGGCTCTGTGCAGCTGATGTAAACATAGTGCAGGGACTCCCTCGATGTTTGTTGCTAATGGATTGTAACTGTGAATGATTACTGATAGGGAGAAGGAAAACACAACAGCAATTCAGACTCCATTACCTCTAGTGGGTGTGTCAGCCATGTTAGACTTACAAAGTGTAGAAGTAATTGTATCATGGTTTTAAATGTAAGTAAGCAGCATACATTTCACAGTTTCTGTTCAGTAACATCCAACCACCCCTTCGTTTCTTGACAACTGTATATTATTGCCATTTAATATCCTCATACATTTTAAGGACAATGATGCAGAATGCTTTGCAGACTGTGCATATCAGATTACTGGTCAGATAAGACAAGAATGAGCAACAAACACAGAGAAGACAGAGCTGCAGTTTGCAAGCATTAGTGATAAATGGTTGTGTGATCACTCAGTGCACTACATCTGAAATTAATACGTGTACAAACTATTGTCATATGTTTTGTTAGTACTGTGGACGATGCTGCAGTTGGTTGTATGCACAATGATTTTCATTCTGTGCTGCAAAGTTGTTTCTGTGGCAAAAAGGGATAAGAAATCCTTATTGTGTTTTGAAGGTGCATTGGAGTGAGAGTTCAAATTCAGACCTGTGTGAAAATATTTCATGTGTACCAACATAAATTTTTGTAGTGTTGTTAATTTACTCAGGTTGGGAGGGTGGCCTAATGGTTAAGGTGTTTGCCTTACAAACACAAGGTGCAGGGTTCGAGTCTCACAGGGGATAATTGGCTAGGCTTAAAATGGCTCGCAAGGGCAGTTAGCTTAGTACTAATCTATGAACCTATGAACCTATAAGATTTCTTTTCTTTCATTCTCATAATTTTCCCTTTTTTTAAATGCCAGTGTTTGCATGGTGTAATGCATAGCAGCCCAAACAGGGGAAATGGAGAAACACAATGAATGTCATATTTAGCTGTGCTTATTTCATTTGCACAATGCCTAGCAGTATGAAAACCTGGACTAGTGGCCCACACAGGAAGCAGACAGAACACCTGCAGACAGGACATAGACAATGTACAGGTCAAAAAGGATGCATTGTTGCAGTTTTTGCTTTCCTTCGCACAACACCACTAAGCAACATTGCATGGCAGCAAGCTTCCCCAACATCTGCAGCCATCGAACACCTGCAAACAGGCAATCATTTCAGAATGGATACATTTGATTAATTCTTTTGGGCACTACACAAATATACTAAGTGGCATTGTGTGGCAGTTAACACACAGAAGTTAAGAATAAATAGGGAATTATGCAACTGTTATTTAACTATTCCTGTGGCAACATGTATAAGTGTAGGGCTGTAATAGAGATGGTCCTGTATTCCACTACAGGAAGTGAAGCATATTTTTACTCTTGTGACAATTCAGTTTATAGTAATGAACAGGAAAATATCCAAGTGTTATTTAAATATTCCTATGGCAACTTGTGTAGGTGTAGGGCTGCCATACAGATGGTCCTGGGTTCTAATACAAGGAATTCCCAACATTTTTACTGTTTTTCCATTTCACATTATATTGAATATCAGTTATAGCATTGTATATATAACTATAAAAAGTGGAACTGATATGAATTATATGTGTGAGGGATAAGACACCCTTACTGTGTTTGGAAGGTTCAGATGTATGACTGAGGGTATACTGTATACTGTGTTTCTATAAGTATAATTCCACAATCTGGACTTGGATGGCCTTCACACTTAAATAAGACACATGCACAAATGAATGTATATACAAGGACCTTGTCTGGTCACACACATACATGGTAACACCACAATCTAAATTATTCATGACTATGTCTGAAAAGCACTTCTTCTGTGGCAAAGATGGAAAATCACTGCTGTGGAAGAAAATGTTTTGTCCCTTATACATAGGTTTGAATCCCACACTGTAAAAATTAGTTTTAACAGTGTATAAAGCCAAACAAATATGTGTCAGGCCATGAAATTGATGCCCCCAGTGCATGTCAGCAAAGTTAAATCACTTAACACTTACAGCAGCAGACACCCCTAAAACTAAAGTCAAGTGTCAGACTAACCTTCCAGTTTCAAAAATTGCTTTCCTATCTGTTTGGCACTGTTGTTCTTTGCTTAACATCATGCAAATGCAGTTGGCATAATTTCTCGGGTTGCACACTACCAGTAAACACGATAATGAGAATTGGTGGGAAATCATTATTTGTTATTGCACTGCTTTGGGATTAGACATGTCTAGTGTTAGAATGGAAGGTGACCAATTTAGGGCACAAAGATGGGGTGTTCAGGAGTCCAGAACATGTATTAGACTCCTGGTAAAGCTCCACAACCAAAGACTTTGGCAGGGGAATTATTCTGGCTCCCAGTACAAGTCTGAGGCTTGGAATAGTCTGGCTAAGGCTGCTTCCAGTGCAACTGGCATCCCACTCACTGGGAACAGTGTAGGCACCACTTCAATGACCTAAAAAGACATAAGTGGGATACACACAACCAGTGGTTGGATGAGTTTCAAACTAGCAACATCCCACAGTTGTGTAAGTATGCTAATAAAGAGAATTTAAAATGCATAGAATGCTAAATATAGGCAAGACAGGTCTGCATAATGCTCTTCTGTTCTTATCTTTTCACAGCTAATCCTAAAATAGGGGTGAATAGGTAAGCCCATGCTGATCACCTGGAGAAACTGAGGAAAGCAAGTGGTATGTATGCAGCACAAGAGAAGTATTTTTGTAATTTTAAAAGTTAAAGAAAAATATTTTTGTTTTCTATACAGGAGTAGCAAAGTAAGCATTCATATCCTAACTGTAAAAGCAAGTATGCATGCGTAAGTCTGTAGAGCATACAAACTTTAGGTGTCAAGTGTAAGACTGTAGTCAGAGGTTTAGGGTTCAAATACAATGAGTAACAACTATACAATACTGCAATTCTTTAATAATATTACATAAATCCATAAAACTGGCATAAATGCCTTGCTGTTAACTGTAATCTGTATAACTGGATCAAGCATATGTGCAATACATGCACATTGCAAGGATTACTTTGAGCAATCTATAATTATAATTTGTAGTTGTTAGGAAGTATACTTAAATGTAAAACTTCAGAAAAATAGTTGCATTATTGTGATAATGTATTGTATGTCAGATATGATGGTACTAATTGTATTTCTTTTTTTCTCTCACCCCAACCCTTATTTCTTTTTTTTTTTTTTTATTTTCTATTATATGTTGTCAAAATCTCTCCATGTCATCCATCTGTAACAAATTACTAAATGCTTCACAGCACAACGAGGTAGGCCTACCCACTGAGTCATCTTGCCCCACTCCACCAGCTCCAGCTCTTATGCCCAGCACATCTGGGACCTAACATGTCAGTACTGCTTCTGGTGCCCTTGCACTACTTGTGCCCTCAGGTAGTACTACCCCAGCAGCTGGTGCTGTGGTACCCTCCAGGAATACTGGCAGAGGTGGGGATTTCATTACCCACCAGGAGATGCCAGGGTTGGTGCATAGGGTCATGCACAGCACCACTGTTGTATGCCTATGCAGGATGGAGAGGCTGCTCTCCCTCATGTTCCATAGGAGGAGAAGATTTCAAGCACTGCACCAGACAGCAGAGTAAGGGAACAGTGATGACAGTCCTGTGGGTGAGGACTAGATTCTCACTGTCCCCATGTTTGACGGGCATGGGCTTGTGTTGTCTCCTCCCTCACCCCAATCATGGTGTCCCCCAACCTTTTGTGCCCCTCACCATCCCTGTGTCTTGTTTTGATTGTCCTGTTTGCATTTAATTCCTCAACTACCCAACTTACCTGACCCAGAAATACCAATGTCCCTTATGGAGCATTCATCTCTTACTGAGTTTACAAAAAATGGGCACCTGTCCCACAAAAAAAAAAAAAATCATCCCATACATAGCTTTCCATTTCACACGTGTCTTCTTGGGTCTATATTAGATTGTTAAAATCTTCTTTCATTGACGGCTTATTCATCGACCCCTAATCATCGAAACAATTCAAGTGAACATCTAAATTTTACAGGGTAAGTAACCAATTGATCACTACACCACTGAAACACATATCACACTAAATCAAACCCTCACCAACCCCCAACTATATATACCAACTCTGAGATTGTAGTACAGTGAGGAAAAGGGCAAAGTTGTGGTCTTGGCCAACTGGTTACTTACCCTGTAAAAAATTTCAATGTTCGCTAAAGTTAGTTTTGATGGATGGGGTCAATGAATAAGCCATTGATGAAAGAACATTTTGATGATCTAATATAGACCCATCTTCTTGACACACTTGATTTGGTCCAATTGGCTATACAAGATTATTGCATTGTTGTCACCCCTCTTTGTAGAGGTGACAGTCCAAATTCAGATAATATTCTGTACATATTTTCATTTTGCACTGTTGAAGAAATGGATAGCTCTGGTTCTTTCCTACCTCCCTCCTGCACATTCCTATATTGCTTTCCCTTTGTTCTTCCCCCTGCTTGCCCCCCTTCCACCATTTTAACATCTATAATATGGTCAAAAAATAGAATCACACACAACACACATAAGTAACAAAAAATGAAACCATTTACTTTTTGGCCTCTCTGTTTACAAGGAATTTGGCATCATGCACCAATGGCAAGCTACGATGAACAGTTCTTCAATGGTGTGGTTACCTCCATGCAGTGCCTCTTAAACACACTGCATTCCATCAACACATACAGTATCACATAGTGAATGTACTGTAAAGATTTATTCCATTGCATTATCACTACTTATTTTAAAGTATTACATACACAAGGATTTGAGCCCTATATAATCTGGCCTCAAAAAGAAATGTGCCATTGCATTTACAGCTACTGCTACAGAGTCAGCTTTGCAGCAAAAAATACTGAGAACTCTTAGAATTTTATCATTGAAGCTCACTGCTTAACTACATGCAACAGGAAAAGCAGTAGAAATGTATATCTCACATGCGCAAACGCTTTGCCAATGATCACACAAATCTGCTGCTCGGTGATATGCTATGCAAATTGGACAATAGCATGTGTACTTTTGTTTACTGTCCATTTAGTGTTCGTGTCATTAAACATGTGGAAACAGAAAATATACCACATATTTACAATGAAGCCATCTGTTACTTCCCCCCCATGCACTTCAACCTTGGTCTCTCAGTACTTGTTCACAAATATATCAACTAAACTACATAAATTAATTATAAATTTTGTCTTATATACCATGCTCATCTTTAGAATGACAATGCACATTCAGATTTTCCAATACTTGTAGTAATGTGGACAACTGTCTGCATATAGTTTGCAAAGCTGTCTCGTAAAGTATACCTGCACATTGGAACACACCCACCAAATACTGCACATTGCACACTCATCAACCTGGTAACATGCAGAACTTTAAATCTTGACAGTTGAACATGGCTAGCTATCCATTTCATGCAGATCTCTCATCACCTTCTCTCCAACAGCCAGTGTTGATATCATCCACTATAAGTTGTCCTGTAGTCTTGCAAATGTCACACTTGTGTAGTGGTACTTGTATAAAATACTGAGTTCTGTAGTCTATGTACTTAGATAGGTAGAGGTTCTGTTCTCACTGCAGTCAACTGGGAGGTGTGTTTCTATCTAGTAAGAGAAGCATAAATATTTATCCTACAGTTACAAGTCCAATCTCATGGATTGCATGGATTGCCAATATTTTTGACACTTGCACATGCCTACACGTCCATTTCATGTAGGCCTCCCAACATCTCCTCTTCAACATCTAGTGTTGATGTCATCCACTATAAGTTGTCCTGCAGCATTGTAAAAGTTAGACTTGTACCATGGCGCTTGCATAAATTACTGAGTTCTATAGTTTGTATACGCAGGTAGGGGTTCTGATCTCACTGTAGTCAACTGGCGTGTGTGTGTGTGTGTGTGTGTGTGTGTGTGTGTGTGTGTGTGTGTGTGTGTGTGTGTGTGTGTGTGTGTGTGTGTGTGTGTGTGTGTGTGTGTGTGTGTGTGTGTGTGTGTGTGTGTGTGTGCATTTGCTTACTTACTTGACATTAGAGCAAGCATTTTACACCAGCATGTGGGACACTGCTATTACCATTTTCTCCTTACCCAACACTGCTGATGTCATCACCTGTAAAATGTCTGTCACTCTTCAAATCAGACTTGAGCTGTGACGCTTGCCTTAAATACAGAGTTCTGTTGTCTGTGTACTTCTATAGGTAAGGGTTCTGTTCTCACTGCAGTCACCTGGGGTGTGTGTGTGTGTGTGTGTGTGTGTGTGTGTGTGTGTGTGTGTGTGTGTGTGTGTGTGTGTGTGTGTGTGTGTGTGTGTGTGTGTGTGTGTGTGTGTGCGTGTGTGTGTGTGTGTGTGTGTGTGTGTGTGTGTGTGTGTGTGTGTGTGTGTGTGTGTGTTTGTGCACTTACATGCCATTAGAGAGAGCATTTTACACCAGCATGTGGGGCACTGCTGTTATCATCTTCCTTTCACCAGACTTTGCTGATGCCATCAGCTATAACTGATTTGCAGATGTGCAGTATTCCCATCAGTGCAGGGTCATAGACTAGCCTGTAGGCCAGGCACAAGTCACCTCATCCGGGTTCCTATTATGTGATCTCAGATGCATTTTGTCTAATGCATCTTGATCGACCATAAAAGAACGAAAAGGCAAAATAGCGAAGTGGCTTTTAAGCAAATTCTTTCCCTGGGAAAGAATTCGCTTGACTTCTTCCATTACTTTGCCATTTTTGGCACTGTAGTGTGATGTCAAAGTTGGTATATTTAAGTAGGGGAGTGTGAGGGTGTGGGGGGGCTTATGTAATGTTTTAAATTTTTTTTTTTTTGGAACAGCAATTTTTTTTCCCTTGGAAAAAAAATCACTGTTCTGAGGTTTTGACACTGTAAGCTTTCACTTACATTGGTTCGATTATTCATCATTCACTTTTGTAAGCATGCAATGATATAATATAGACCCACCTCTTCCTATATGATACAGATTACAGTGACAGGGCTTTCAGTCTATCCAAGTACATCATGTCATGGTTTCTGGGTCCTCTATTTTCTTGGTGAGAAACTCCCATGGTCTCTCCAGCTGCTGCACTTGTCAAGTGAGGTACATGCAAAAGTGAGCATTATACACTATTACTGTTCTGATAAGGTTCAGGCACACTACTGTTATATCATTCTCAGATCTGGATACAATGGCCTGACTTATGAGGTGCAAGACATACCCTTTCCATACCACTTCTTACTACACAGTGCTAGTCAAAGTTCAGATTGCTATCTACATGTGTTCTTGGGTCTTGCATGACTGGGATTCAGCATAGGGAGTGTTGTCAATGCTGTAATTAGTGGGGAATTCCACTTTGCAGAAGTCCAAAATGATGACACATTTTTGCATTTATTTGTAGACCATGTGGCTTTGGCACCAGTCATTTGTCTGTGTTAGCACCTCCTGTAGTATGCTAACATCATTGGTGGACTCATTGTCTGTACCCAATATGCAAGAATCAGCAAATTTAGTAAGCCAAAGGCCATATACCTTAGCCTGGTCTGTCAAGAAATAGATTCCAAACAGTAAACGGCCCAGCACAGATCCTTGGGATACGCCAAAGGCGACAGCTCTACTGGTAGAGATTGATTCACCAACTTTCATGGTATGTGTTCTGTCGGAGAGCCAGTTGGTTAACCATCTAGTGACATGAGGGTTAATCCCCAGCTGGCAAAGTTTCTTGATGATACCTGAGTGGGGGATTGTGTCCAAACCCCAGGCCAGAACAAGATAGCCTTACCTGCATCCAGGCCTATCATGGAGAATCAGTGGGCTGTGACAACATCACAGATTGTCTGTACTGTGACTCAAAACATACACCTACCTGACATATTTGGATACACACTTCAACACACCCTCCAGGTGGGATATCTTCCTATAGAAGGGTGCACATCAACATGCATCCATCTGAGTGCTGGGGGTGCAGTACCTGATGCATGCACGTACAAGCACACCTTGACTCTCCTCACCTGTGATGTAAAACAACATGTCATCATGGACCTTTTCTGAATGGACACTAGTAATATCCTGGCTGTGTGCAACATACATGTATGAGTTGTTAATGCTACATCCATGTCTGTTACATCGGTTAGATGTCCCCAAAGAGGTCAAAGGAATGTATGATGACAACAGTATCATCCTGTGGAACTGGACCAGGTCAAGGCATTTGCCCCCAAGCCACACCGAGGTATTCACTCAACACTGTAAGATGTGACCATAAACTCCTATATCGCCAAGTGTGTAGACCACTAGATCACATACATGGCATCTAAATATGTTGAAATGTGTAAAGTGACCTATATCTCTGGCCTAGTGATCAGGGCTGTCTGCTAAGTAATTTCCTGTCTGTTATGGAAGTCACAGATGTCAAGAATGGCATACACATCCTGTGTCCAATCAGCTGTCTGGAGAACTACAGATTGTGGGCAATCATTGACTCCAACTGTGATATTAGTATATTATTGACAGCATCACCACACACCAAAAATTGCTGCTACAGCCATGACAACACATGAGATGAAACAAAAAGATGGGGTATTTCTTACTTTATGAAAACAAATGCACAGCCCTAGTATAATAGCCATCATACCATATGAGCAGACCAATTGGTACGTGACCTGTGTTCTGGGGTAGATGGTAGGTGGGACATCCTCCAGCATGTGGCCACAGTGATGACTACTCCCTTGTATGTAACACAATTACTGATTATGTACAAGACATCCACATCAAAGGCCATAATACCTCCTTAGGTCACAGCCTTCATCACACCAAAAACTGAGTACAATGCACCCTTTTTCATGTACCTCCCTACACATCTTCCAGTGATGTTTAACTGAAGGGTACCACCTTTGCCACAGTGAGCTGCCACACATTTTATTGGCCATACCTAGGTATTCATTTTGCTACATAAACATTACTGTCTGATGGTGTGGAACCCCCAGCAAGGTGTTGTACCAGATGCTTGTGTGAGGCCTGTTCTGGTGATGCACACAGTACATACATAGCTGTCTGACAACATTGATGGCATGGGTTACATTCGTGACAGTGTGGATTGTGCCATATATATGCACCATGCACACCAGTCAACTAACCTATATTGATCATAATGTCAGATACAAGTATAGCAGTGCTCCTCCTAACACCTCCAGCAGATGTTTTTGGGTCAGTTTGGGGTGCTTGATTATCCTCGTAGATTGCTGATATGTCACAATAGTTGTACAAGTATGTTCACACAGAACCATCTGTGATCACTCAGAATCTCATATGTTGTGTCAGAGACATGGGATTACTAGTGGTATTATTCTGATATTGTCCATGATTGTGTGTGCTTCTTTTACTGTTGTCCATGAGCCTGTAACTTTGTCCCACTTGTTGGAGACCTCTGCTGACATTACAGTCATATTCAAGCAAATCAGTTTGCACAGCTTCACAGTATGCACCCAACCTCATTTATAAATAACATCCGTGATAGATGTCCTCTCCATTGTTCATGTCAGGATGCTTACAGCACAAATACATCTTCTCCATTGTTATGTCACCTTGTGTGACAGTTATATAACATACATTTTCACTGTGCAGTCCATACTGTACCATGTCAATATGTGATTAGTGTTCCTGCTGCAACTGTCTTCCATTTTCATGAACTCATCTACTATATATTACAATATTTCACCTGTCCTGTTACCCTGTGTAACACCTGTACACTGACCCAGCAATCAAGGAGTGTCAATCCTCACCACTAACACCAGTGAGGGGCATCCACATTGGAAAGGATAACAAACACACAGTAAAGTACAATTTCCCTTAAGAGCACACAGAGATCACAGTCAGTCTAGGGCTGGTTTCTCCCTTTCTCTCCAGATCCCCAATAACACTCCCGACTGGCACAGCTATAGGGTCCAGATCTCAGTGTAGTGTTCAAGTTAAAACCTCCAGCACCCTCTCTGTTCAACCAGTGCTTCGTGTCCCTGCCCAAGTAGCTCACACACACACACACACACACACACACACACACACACACACACACACACACACACACACACACACAAAGATATGAGTTGCATACAAACACACAGAAACTCCTGGAGAAGGCTGCCACAGGTTCTCTAGCTATATGCCCCTTCTTGCCAGTCTATAAGGTAGTACCAGCTGCCACCAACCACTAATATCAGCTACCAATAAGGCCCTTACCAAATGGTGTCCAATTATTACTGTGCAATATTATTATCCAAATAGTAAGTGTGACTGAGCAGTAAGACTATTGGAGTGGCTTTGTACAGTATCACTATATATGTGCAATGTACTCTAGAACTTAATTTATATCTACACAACACAGCCACAGTTGAAAGGTTTAAAATATTTAATAATAAATAATAAAAACACAAGATAATACTTCTTACTACACAGTGCTAGTCAAGAGTTCAGAGATCACTGGAAAATGATTAAAATAATACCGTAGAATATTCTGACATCAATACAGAAAACAGCTAGACTAACCTTATTATTTTCTATCTATATCTAAGAGCAATCACAGTTCTAACTAAACTTACATATAGAGCAAAGCAGAGTACTGGTGAGTTGTTGTCAGCTGTAGACAACATCCAAAATGCTCTCTCTGTCTTTGAGAAAGTCATTTAAATTGATAATACATCCAGGTGACTCATTTTAGATTACATCATTCTTAACAATTCTCTGGTTACCTAGGCTAACAGAAACTCTATATTTATATTTCTTAGTAAGCTTGCACCTGGTCAGGAAACCAAAGCAATTAAAGACATTATATATGTAAAATCTAGCAGTTAACTCTGGTCTCAAAACAATAGAAATAATCTGCTGGTTCAGACACCACAGCTCCAAGCCGTGAGATCAAACAGTCATAAAATGCTTGACTTATCAGCTTTCTTACAGCAAAGCAGACTGTTGTTACATTTTTGCAGTTCAATATCCAACGCAGTCTTCTCACATTTAAGAGAACAAGCCTATGGCTTTTATTAATATTTATAAAGACATAGAATTAGCTACAAAATTCTATCTAGCTAGGCTGGCAGCCTTCACATATCTTCAGACCTTGTGTTAATTCCTACAATTCATCTGTATCTCCCTGTTCAATACACTTCCCCTAACTGTTTTTTAAATGGCAGTTCATGAACCCTTGCAGATCATTTACACAACTTTTGTACAAAATGTATGGAGTGAGATTCCACAGTACGCTGCACTGTGTACACTATCCTGTACTGTGTTTGGACTTTATATGTTGCTATATGATAAACCCTGGCAATCATAGTGGCATTCTGTGCAATCCCGCTAACCTAGTTCGCTCTAACAAGTTTACTGTTTGTGTTGTTTTACATGGTTTCCTTGTTGGCAACACTGTTGCCAGCCACAAAACTGTGCTTGTTCACATTTAAATGTGGTGCACAGCATGAATATCTAATCACCACTGCTGCTCACTGTAAACATGTAAACTCCATGTAGGCTTTGCATGAAGCTTACATGGAATTTATTGAATCCTACCAAATAAGTCTACATTAAATTTGATAGGAAAAAGCAAAGGTGAATTATTTCTGCAGGAACAAGAAAACAATAGGAAATTATTTGCAAATTTGGAATACAACCTACCACTTCCTTGATTTGTGGTCACCTGTTATATTTTTATATATCTTTAAAACATAAACAATTAAAATGTAAAAAAAAAATTATGTTAACTTGAAGGGAAAACAGTTTTCTCTGGGTATACAGAAAACAGATGGTAGTTTGAAAGTAAATGGTCTTATGCATATTAGATTGTATGCTGCTTGTGTCAGCATGGATGCTTATTTTTGTCAGATATGCTACGTTCACAGCAGCATTCATTGTGTTGTATGTCTGCCATTGCAGGATGAATTTCATGTCATCCAAATTGTAGTTGCATTATTGTTATAATATCGCATCACTGTCACACTTACTGATACAACACAAAAACATAGAATAAACTTTTTTCAACATGCTGATAAAGTTTCTTATCAGAAAAACAATACAAATATAGAAAATATATATATGAAGCCCAAGTCTCTGTCTTCATTTAAAATGCCCATACTTATAAACATACAACTTTTACATTTAAATAATGTAACATAATAAAATGGTATACGAGACCACTTATTTCAAGGATATATTTATATTGTACTATCGATTTATGTTAATTTTACTGAGTTAATAACTACTTGTGTACCATATTAATTAAATGCAAAAAGTAAAAATAAATAAATGCAGAATTGGCTGCTATTTTACTGCTATGCAAAGTAATATTAATCGTAATAACACATTAAAGTAGATACATTAGCACCAGTGTTCTGAACAAATGGGCATAGTTGTAAAAGCTGCATGCCTCAATAACTGGGTCCACTAGGGTAAACGTAACTATCTCTGACTAAGATAATATTTCAAAAATCAGTACAAGGCTTAAGAAAACATGAGTATTGTGAGCACAGAACTTCATGGTATGACCAGATATGGTGGAAGGAGCAAATGTTTGCGGGGAACAGGCATGCAATAGCACAGTTATATGGAGTTACCCCTGACAAGACAACTACAGCTGCAAATTATAGCAAATTAAAATGAGCAAATGAAACACTTAAGTGAGTTACTGCTTTTTGATTTGTTTGCTATATGTGTAAGATCTGAAATATGGAAATATTTACTCCAACAAATGAGAAATGTTTAGTCATAGTCTAATAGTAGATCCTACAACTGCCTGTTCTGCCATGATTGCCTGCAGTCTTCTGAAAGATAAACCATGGAAATCCTAAGAGCTGTAGCAAGCCACATCAGATTATAGTTTCCACTAGTTCCACAGTACACTAGTACATTATAAGAAATACATTTTCAGAAGCGTAACATACTGCAGGATATGATATTCTATAAGGTAATTGACTTTTCAAACAGTTGAGAGGATTATTATATGGGCAGGATACAGAGATCACTTTGTTTCCTCCTGAGATTTGCTATTTGTACAATACTAAATACACAAACCCAAGTTACTGATAAGCATTAATGTGAATGTTTTAAAATGTTGTTCAAAAATTATTATATAAATTCATTAGCTTTTCAAGTCGATGAGAAGATTATCAGTGCTTTGTGTCTAGCAAACACCAAGGTGTGCATTAAATCACTATATATTGGATTTCGCCCACTTACAAAGAGTATCAGTGTTCTAAGAAATTGCAACGAGAATAAGGATCGAGCTTATGATTTATCAGCACTTTCTACAAACAAAATACAAAGAACATGATCTTGCAAAACAAGAGAACTGTTTCTTTGTGATTCAGAGACATGGGATGTCTAGAAGTACTTAACCAAAGTTGACCACCCACTGGTCATCCACCTCAGAGAGGTCATCAGCTAAAAAGGTATGCACATTTTATGTGTGCTGAAAAATATGTGATTCACAGATTGGCAAGTGATGTACAGAGGCCAGATGCCTGTTAAAAAATAAAACATTTCCATGTACTGACAACATCTGGCTCTTTTAACCTGCATAAGAATCAGTAATTGTCTGTGGCAAGTTATGTAGCAAGGATAGAACAGGGAGGTAAGATTTCATCTGCAGTAAAACAGAAAGTGTAGCATGGTTCCTGTTTTCTATTCTTGTCTAATCCAGTGTTCAAAAATTCTCATAATGCCAGAGCAGTGAGACTTCAAGTGCCTTTACAAAGCATTGTTCCTTATCTACACCAGCAATATGTAAATGAGGTTCAGATCTTGTAATGGTCAAGGATCATGTGTTTGCTCAGAGTTATGTCTTGCATAAAGGAGCAGTTCAACATAGCACCTTGTACACTATGATACTCTACAGGACAAAACCACAAAGGAGAATGGCATATTCTACTCGTCTTTATAATGTGTTGGGGATGCGACACCCTAAGGTGTGCTGGAAGGAGCTTATTCAACTTTACTCTGGGTTGAACAAGCCAACATGGAGGTGGGATAGTATACATACTCTATTTTTGATGTACTGGGACATGACAACCTGTGATAGGTGATAGAGTAACCAATTGTGCCATGGAGGTGACGGCAAAGAAGAGGAGGAGAGAGTTTCTTGAAACATAATGTACCAGGAACATGAAATCATGTGAGCAAACAAGGGGGTATTCATCTTTGTTACTGTTCCGTTGATACAGAACATGGAGAAAGCTAAGAAATGAGAATAGACATATTAAAGTTTATTGTGCCAGGAGCATGCCAACCTGGTGGATGGTTGGAATTATAAGGAATTTTCTTGTTGAGAAGGGTGGTGTATACAACTTTATCACTATGTCATTGACAAGACAGCAAAGGACAGCAGGAGTGCATTACTTTAAACATAATGTACAGCACACATAAACAACTGGGAGGAGGTGGGAGGCAAGATTTATGTTGGAAATGATGGCAGTGGGGACATGACAGCAAAGAGGAGGTGGGGGAAGAAAGCTGCTTTTAACATTGTCATACTGGCTATATGACAGCACAGGAAATAAGGGGGGATTTGCAGTGAACCTTTTGTACTGGTATACATCAGCAAAAGAAGGAGGTGGACAGGTACTTACTTTTAGTACAGGTGTGCTGAAAAAGCAGGAGGAGGTAGCAAGAGAAATTTACAATGAAGACTGGTACTAAGAACATAACAGCAGATAGAATCAGAGTTGAAAAGGAGGAGTTTCTTTTAACAATATTGTGTTTAGGCTACAAGGAATGATGGCAAGGGAAGATTTAAACTAAAAACTCTGAAACTAAGGTTATGACAGCACAGCGCTGAGATGTGTGAATGGAGTCTAAATGTTAACACTGGTGTGACAGGAAATGAACTGCAAGGGATGAATTTTGTACAGGGGAGATGATAGCATGGAATAGGAGCTGGGAAGGTGGTGTGTATTTATTTACAATCTTATGTCAGGGATTGAACTGCAAGGAGAGGAAGTGGAAGGTTTTGTATTTACTAATGGGAAATGCAGACATCATAGTATGTTTAAGTAATTCTAACATCAAGCTTAACAGCATTTCAGATTTGATCAGATCTTGTTTTAACACTGTAGTACATTTTTTTTTCATTATTTTATTGTGTTATGTAGTTTCCAATAGCAAGGAAAATCATTTGTTGTTTTACTTATACTAACCAACTTCCTCTATGGTTGTTGTGCAAAGGCGCACTTCTGTGTTTCATCACTAGTTGACTGGTTACCTTTTCCTTAGAAAGACATAGCAAACTCACTAGTGGTATTGACATAGTTGTAACCTCAGCATGTCAAACAGAAACATCAACTGTTATGGTGCATGGTAATGTCAGTATTGCTCATTGTTCAAAACTCTTATTCATGGAGCTAGACTTATGCCAGGATTTTCTCTGTACACTGTGCACAGACCTGATTTGTAAGGTAGGATATCTGTACAAGAATGATGTATCTCTTTTTTTATTTACAGTGCCCTTGTGATAAAGGAGGAGTATGTTGAATCTGAAATGGAAAAAATCTTTGGGACAAGCGTGACAATTACAGTGAAAGAAGATCCAGTGGAGAAACTTACTTCAGAGCTGATTGCAGTAATAGTGCTGAGTATTTTGTTGGGCTGTGTTGTTATTGCTTTTACTGCCCTCTACATTGTAACTTTGAAAAGGTAAGCAGTAGACACTCCAGTCGTGTCTGACCCATTCAGTCTGTACATCTCTTTCCATCATAAAACCACAGATCCTTCTTGGGCTTCAAGTTCTACCTTACATTTCCTAAGTAATGAAGATATATGATCATTACCCTTTTTTCTTTTTCTTTTTAAGATTAACTATTTCTCTTCCAGGCACTGCATAACAGAGGAATTAATACTTGTCTATATATTGTCTGGATTCTAATGGACATCTTGCTTCTTAGCAACATCTTTTGTGAAGGAATATTTTTGCTTCCTTCTATGATAAAAAAAATCACATCCCACTATCGCCTAGGTATAAACTTAAACTCCTGGACAGGAACTAGGACGGCAGTTTACAAGATTCAACTACGAATGAAATGGAACTCCATAGGACACTGTATTATAAAATTAAAACTTCTTTTATTCGGACACAGAGTAAGCGCTTTCACCATCAGGCTTCTTCAGACTGCAACACTCACACATATCGTTGGTTTTATATATTAATGTAAAATAATTAAATCAACTGACGTCTGTGTTACCTATTAACTTTTAAAGTAACAAAACACAGAAAATATCTCAGTACTTAGCGAGCATATACAAATAAATCAAGCCCAGTCTCATTCATCATATAAAATACAAAATAGTATCCCTAACTGCAAACATTTCACAAAAACATTAGTTGACTACGATCTTATAAATCTTTATAATACAGCTACCATCTATTGAACGTGTTCTAACTATGATAAAAAAATCTGATCAACATTCTAAAACTTACACAAATAAAAACTAGTAATACCTGTTGAAAAACAATGACACAGGGGACAGCTTGATGGCAAACATGAACATACATATCGACCTAATTGCACTTATTAGTAAAATAACTAAATACTGTCCCTAATTCCATACTTTTACACAAAAGTGAAAATGATAAACTTTTAATTAACATTTGAAAAAGCAGGGTACAAAAATAACTAAGTACATCACGGAAGGATGTAATCACATCAAGGCTGGTTGCATCTAACAATAGTGTACTGACCCTAAGTGCATATAACACTAACTTCACATATACTAACTATCAGACACTCTAACTATAAAAACTTTAAAAAACCTTACAAAGGTGAGGACGCTGTATTACTAAATAGGACAGAAAGTTAACTGTCTTGATATACCTATTACTACAAAGGGTATGTGACACTATTCCTATTTAGGCTTAGGGAGTCTTCTTTTCTTTAATATTGGCTTTAAATTCACTTTATCATTCAGTCCAGGATATTGATCTGCCCTACAACGTATAATCCAATGTAATTCACACTCTTGGGTGAAACTATCCGTGTCTCCACCTGTAATATTTAGTCTTGTAGCTTGTATGACACGAAAACTAAAATTATGTGTACTACCCATGCTACTACAATGCTTTGCCAATGCATTGTTGTCAGAACCTATACGTATTTGATAGAGATGCTTTCTAATGCGTTCTCTAAATTGTCTACAGGTTTTTCCAATGTAAAACACTGGACAGAGTTGGCATGTCGCAAGGTATACCACATTGGTACTGTGACAATTTGTTCTTGTATGAAAAGAAAACTCTCTACCTGTCACAGGATGTTTAAAAGTGACGTTCTTATCTATAAACTTACATTGGTTACAATGCTCACATGGAATAGTGTTGTAGACATCAGTATTAGGTCCAAAATCACTTACATTCAATGGGTGATGACAAAGTAACTGCTTAATTGTCACAGTACCAATGTGGTATACCTTGCGACATGCCAACTCTGTCCAGTGTTTTACATTAGAGAGCATCTCTATCAAAGTGTGAATTACATTGGATTATACGTTGTAGGGCAGATCAATATCCTGGACTGAATGATAAAGTGAATTTAAAGCCAATATTAAAGAAAAGAAGACTCCCTAAGCCTAAATAGGAAAAGTGTCACATACCCTTTGTAGTAATAGGTATATCAAGACAGTTAACTTTCTGTCCTATTTATTAATACAGCGTCCTCACCTTTGTAAGGTTTTTTAAAGTTTTTATAGTTAGAGTGTCTGATAGTTAGTATATGTGAAGTTAGTGTTATATGCACTTAGCGTCAGTACTCTATTGTTAGATGCAACCAGCCTTGATGTGATTACATCCTTCCGTGATGTACTTAGTTATTTTTGTACCCTGCTTTTTCAAATGTTAATTAAAAGTTTATCATTTTCACTTTTGTGTAAAAGTATGGAATTAGGGACAGTATTTAGTTATTTTACTAATAAGTGCAATTAGGTCGATATG
>NC_056726.1:1975650249-1975652749 GCF_019279795.1 Protopterus annectens
GTGTGTGTGTGTGTGTGTGTGTGTGTGTGTGTGTGTGTGTGTGTGTGTGTGTGTGTGTGCGTGTGTGTGTGTGTGTGTGTGTGTGTGTGTGTGTGTGTGTGTGTGTGTGTGTGTGTGTGTTTGTGTGTGTGTATATAGTTTCATTGTTTCATAGTATAGTACTAGGCTATCTGCCCTGGGGCATTTGTAAGCCTAGCCATAGTGATGTGGCTTTTGACACCCCATGAAATGGTACAAAAATGTACAGAATAAATCTAGAATACTGTGCCTCTGTCTAGTAGTGACACAATGAACGTCCCTTTGTATAACAGAATTAGTTTACTGTGCCCCTGTCTAGCAGTGACACAGATGTGACCCCTGGGGTATACTTACGATCTCCCATCTACTCATCAAGACTTCTCTTGAAGAGAGTCAGTGAGGGGCTTAGCCTAATATGAACTGGGATCCTGTTCCAAAGCATGGGAAGCCTCTGGGTTATGAATCTATCCCTCCAGCATGTCCTATTCATACTTGTGCCGAGGTTTAGGTCTTTAGCTCTTGTGGACCTGATGGATTTGGATTTTTTGAGGTGGAGCATGTCCATCAGATCCTTATTGGACATGGCCTTGTACGTCAGGCAGAGATCACCTCTGAGCAGGCGGTATGCTACTGAATAGAGCTGAAGTTTCTTTAGTCTGGCAGAATAAGACATATGTTTGAGACCCTTGATCCTTTTGGTGAGGTACTTTTGTGGTCACTCCAGCCGTTGTAAGTGCCGGGTGAGGTACATACCAAATGGGGCATTGTACTCAATCATGGGTCTGATGAGGGAGGAATATAGGGGTACAATGACATCCTTGGATCTGGATGTGAATCCCTTCATGATGAGGTGTGCAAGGTAGAATGTTTTTCTAACCACTTTGGCAACATGGGTGTCAAATGAGGTCACTGTCTACTTGGGTCCCTAGGTCTCTGATTACTTTTTCTGTACTCAGTGGGTTGCTGTCTATGTGATAATTTGTGGGTACTTTGTTTTTTCCAAAAGGGATGACTATACATTTTTTGGCATTCAGTTTAAGGCCGTGACTACGGCACCAGTTGTCCATTTCAGTGAGGCCTTTTTGTAGGATGTGTGTGTCTGCTGGTGTATCGACTATGGCGCCTAGTTTGCAGTCATCTGCGAACTTTGTCAGCCACAGCCCTCCCATGTTTGCTTTAACATCTGAGAAATAAATGCCGAACAAGAGGGGTCCCAGGACAGATCCCTGTGGGACACCACTTGTGACTGGCTTTGAGTCTGACATTGCTCCACCGATTTTAACTTTATGGGTTCTGTCCTTTAGCCAGTTTGCAACCCATCTAGTGACATAAGGGTTTACTTTTAAGCTGTTTAGCTTATCTATCTATTAAGTCCAGGTATGCTGTATGGACTGCTTTGCCCTCATCAATGGCTCTAGTGACTGTTTCGAAAAAGTCAACCAGGGTTAAAAGGCAGGATCTGCCCTTTACAAAGCCGAACTGGGTGGGGTCAAGTGTCTGTAGGTCCCCTATGTCTCTGTTTATGAGTTCCATAATGATTCTTTCCATAGCTTTGCAGACCAGGCTAGTTAAGCTTATGGGGTGGTAGTTTCCAGGGTCTGTAGAGGCACCCCCCTTGTGGAGTGGGACCACTGTTGCTGTACGCCAGTGTTCAGGTACATATCCCGAAGTAAGGCTAAGGTTAAATAGCATTTTTATGTGTGGGTTTAGCTCCTGTTGGAGTTCACGTAACACGCACCCCGGGATACCGTCAGGTCCCATTGATGCTATGTTTTTTGCTTTGTTTAGGGCGGTTCTCACTTGGACATCTGAGATGACAGGGAGATTACATTCAGCTGGGATAAGTATTTCTTCTTTTGGGGGTGAAGGAGGCGAGAAATTTGCACTGAACCTGTCAGCCGGAATGTTAGCAATATCTGTGGGTTCAGTGTATTTTTTGTTGTTGTGAACCAACTCTGAGCATATCTGAGGATTTCTGCCCAGGTTTCTAACATAGCTGAAGAAGGCTTTGTGGTTATCTTTAGTGTCCTTAGCGATTTTTCTCTCAAAGTTTGCCTTGGATGTTTTTATGAGAGAATGTAGTTTTCTGCTAATGTTGATCAGAGATGTCTTCCCTTCATGGGATTTCACTCTGACGTGCAGTAGCTTCCTTCTTTTGTTATACAATTTGTTTATGGCTGAGGTCCACCAGACAGGATGCTTACATTTGGTGGAGAGGGACTTGGATTTGTTTGGGATTGCATGATCCATGCATTCTTGGAGATGTCCATAGAAAGCATTTGTGAAGGATTCAGCATTTTGGGATGTGGTATCCACTGGCACAGTGGGCTTAAAGGATACCATCTCAGTCTTAAGAAGAGTGAAGTCTGCTTTTGAGAAGTTTTTCACTGTGGTCTTTTGTGCTGGGGGTGGATGTGGGATATGTATATTCAGGGTGATTAGTTTGTGGTCAGATCTCACTAATGAGGGGTATACTTCCGGT
>NC_056726.1:1976022749-1976070249 GCF_019279795.1 Protopterus annectens
GAACCTATCTGCCAGGATGTTGGCAATATCAGTTGGTTCTGTATATTTAGTGTCATTGTGTTGTAACTCAGAGCAGATCTGAGTGTTGCCATTGAGATTTTTGACATAGCTATAGAATGCTTTGTGGTTGTCTTTAGAATCAGTGGCAATTTTGTTTTCATAACTAGCTTTGGAGGATTTTATGAGGGATCTCAGCTTCTTACTGAGGCTGACCAGGGAGTTCCTCCAATCGTGGGATTTTACTCTTTTTTGCAACAGTTTCTTTCTTCTGTTGTAGAGTTTGTTTATGGCAGACGACCACGAGATTGGCTTCCTTTTTTTGGAGGATAGCATCTTGGTTCTGTTAGGGATAGCAAGATCCATGCACTCGTGTAAGTGCTTATAAAGTACATTTGTGTAGAATTCAGCAGTCGTACCTCTATTGTCCATCTGCATGGGTGTCGTGAAGTTTGCCACTTCTGTCTTAAGAAGCGTGAAGTTGGCTTTGGAGAAACTTTTTACGGTTGTTTTCCTAATATGGGATGGGAGCAGGATGTGGATGTCTAGGGTGATTAGCTTGTGGTCGGATCTGACCAACGAGGAGCTGACCTCTGGTGTGGAACACCAGTCACCCATGTTGGTGATGACCAGGTCTAGGATATTGCTGCCCCTGGTGGGGGTGTGGATAAGTTGATCCAAGGCATTGGAATTGATGATTTCCAGAAACTGTTGAGCAAATGAGTTGGTACATGAGTAGTTTTCCCAGTTAATGGTAGGGTAGTTGAAATCACCCATTATTAGAGTGTTGGGTTGTACCTTAATATTTTCCAGTGTATCAAGAAAAGAGGAGTGGGAATCCTGGGGCATGGTGGGGGGTCTGTAGCAAGCTACAATCTGGATTGCAGTTTTGCCCAGAGTTAGTTGAACTTGGATAATCTCGGATGCATTATGCTGAGCAACTAGCTTGGAGGTGTGGATATCCTTAATGAATATGGACACTCCTCCACCTTTAGTGTTTTGGTCCGGGTTTGGTGGCCGAAAGGTGTGGTATGAATTATAGCCTGGTAATGCAGGGGTACTCTCTAGAGCTTTGAACCAGGTCTCTGTCACTGCACAGATGTCAATGTTCTCCATTTTAAGGAGTGCCTTGAGTGAGTACATTTTGAGGTTTAGACTTCTAGCATTGAGTAGCATTACCTCAGATTTCGCTTGCCTGTACCTGTTACGGTGGTGAATTTGTCATTTGAACCTTGCCTAAAAAAGGCACTATAGGGGTGGCAAGAGCCTTTGCCAGTATCCGGAATCCCAAGGATGACAGGTGCAGGCCATCTCTGGCAAAGCAGCGTGGTCTGTCGATCATGTCATCCCAGGCAGACAGATACTGGATTCCCTTAGAATGACACCAGAAGCTTAACCTATTGTTAAAGTCAATCATTTTGTCCTTGTACTGTGGTGTCATTCTGGGTGATGGCAGGATGCTACTCAGGGCTAGGGTCATACTGGGCTGGGCTACAAGATCGGAGAGCTCCTCCATGTCTCTTTTCATGTAGTCCAGGGAGGTACATCTCAGGTCATTCACACCAACATGGACAATGACAGAGTCATATTTGTACCTGTTGTGGAGTGACCTGAGTGTGTGCGTTATGTGGCAGATTCTGACACCTGACAGGCAGCTGACAGTAACTTTTTCCTTGTTTAGCCTGGTGAGTGGAACATCAGTGTGCCTGACTATAGAGTCACCTATGACTAGAGTGTTGGGTACGTTATGCCTTATGGGTTGTAGTTGAGTGACACACTGAGTATGTGGGTTCTGTGTCATTTGGGTGGTGTTGGGAGGGTAGAGGTTGCTTGCATTTCTGCTTTGGAGGTCTCTGTTGTTTGGGCAGATTTGTACTGAGAGCCTCCTCGAATGTAGGTGTGTGTTTTGTGCTTCTGTGTGTTTTGGTGGTGTAGGTTTTGAGGGACTATGTGATGAGTGTGGTGAAGTGCAAGTGTTTACCTTCTCCTCTTGACTGTCTAGACCAGTCTTTGGTGAAGAGAGCTTTGCTTCCAGTTTGATTATATAATTGCATCTCTCATAGGTCGTAGTGTTGGGTGGTAGGAGGAGAGGGTTGTCTGTGTACATGAGGCAATTGCTGCATTGTCCCAAGATGCCCAGATTCATCAGGTAGACAGGAGAAAACACCGGGAACTGACCTTTGGACATGCCTGAATAGGTGCTTATTTATTAAGTACTAAAAACTGTTTTCCGCTAGACAAGTGAGGAAAGTTGAGTGCTGTAGTAATTTGTAACTTATTTAGTGCTTACAGTGAGTTCTGAACAAGTGCTGAGATCAAAGAAACAGATGAGTGCTAAAACTAAAAAGCTGGCTAGTTGCAAGGGAAATTTTGAAGAACAGAATAGTTTAACCCCAGCTAAGTGGGGGGGGGGGGGGGGCTTAAGAGCTCACAAACAGTCCTGGACACAGCAAATCCATATCTGACCTGCCACAGGAAAGGGGGGAAGCAAGCTTAGAATTTTTTTCCAGTAAAGTGGAAATGGAGAAAGCTGGAACAGAAGTTAATTCAACATTAAGAATCTGAGTGGGTTGGCCTTCACAAATGTTCTCTATTAGACTGAGTGAACTAATGACACTAGACTGAGAGGAGTGTCACAGATCAAATATACAGTATGGGCGGGCAACTGCAAAGCCACCAAGTATAAGAACACACAACACTAGGAAGTGTTGGTGGGATTTACAGTTCCTAGCTGTAGCCACTAAATGAAAGTTTTAAAAAGATCAAGGAGCAGACTCGAGAATGCTTTTAACTGTAAACAGACAAAAATGCACAGAAAAGCTCGGATAGAGCACTCACAAACAGAAAATACAACTCTCTGTGTGAAAAAGCAGTTTACTGTTAAGTAATGTTAAAACAGTATAAAACAGTACATAAATGCAGTGAAACAATAAAAAAAGCTTTATAACAGTTCAAAATATAGTAGATAAACTGTATAGCACAATTATAAGCATTTCATAAGTGCAGTTTTTAAGCATTTTTTATTACCTCCAAATGGGGACACTGTACTCGTCACCTCATGCTACTTATGTATACTAACTGCAACAATGCTGTAACTCAAAGAAAGGGGAATACTCCGAGGTGATGTAAACTCAGACATAATACACACTCACATGTTCTGATCTGTAATTCCACACTTCCAAGGATCGCTATTATCTTCCCCACATATTCAACAGGCACCCCATTTGCATGATCTCCATGATCTGTGGCGTGAAAGGATCACTGGAAGCATCACACTCTTTGTGACAGATGCCTACTAAACAGATCAGTTAGAAGCATAACAAATCTCCCTGGTTGTGTGGCGCAGAGGGATGAAGTCCTGTCTGACTCAGCTGACCCAAGTTTGATAAGCATTTAAAGCACCAGAAGAACCTGAGCACTGAGGATGCTGCTGCCAGCTGCCCCATCATGGCGGGAGGGAGGTAGTCCTGGCTCCCCATTCAGGTGGTACCTAGAAAGATAACTACATTTTACATGTTTATACATGAACCTATCAAGTAAGCAATGCCATTTTGTAAGTGCATTGGTTTGGGAAGTCAGAGTGTGGAGACATTGTTCCAACAGCAAGGCAGCACTTAATGAAGCTCAAAAGATCTGCCACAGGGACAGGAGTTCTCCAAGGGGGTAAGACACTGCACTGGACCTCAAAGCTGCCCCATTCTCTGCCACCCAACTCTCACCTTTGGAGTGATAGGGAACATGCACAGGAAGGAATGAGTCATAGGACCATTATCCCTGATGGAATGATTGGGCTAGTTGGGTAAAGGGAGTGGGGCTAACACATAGATATGGAGAAAGAGCAAAAAGAAAAAAAAGTAACAGCTTACACTGCTACACTTCCACATTGTTCACAAATCCTTTGCAAGAATGATTTTATTCTTTGCGGAACTGCTGCTCTGTAAAAGAGAGGCTCACATCACAAGACTAATATGTTCCTGCAGAACAGCTGCACTGTGTAAGAGAGGTTCACATCACAAGACTGATCTGTTCCTGGTTTCATTATTGGTGAAGTAGCAGAGGTCTGATAAATTAAGTAAACGTGGAATGAGACACAAACTACTCTAACAATGTAACAATGCTTGTACAATAAACAGCATGACACTGAGTGATAGCTGTTAATCCACATTTTCATTTGAGTGAGTTACTGATTTCTCATCCCTCCTTGCTCTGCATACCTAAACATTCTCCAGTTCTTGACTGAATTTAAGCAGGTTACAAGGGCCATAGTGAATGCAGATTTGACATGCATCTGATCCCTGTTCTATTTACTTATGCAGGTTCCAAGGGCCACATTACATGCAATTTTGGCATTTGAATGATTCATGGACTGTCAAGAATGTCACTAAATAATCATGTAGATCATTAGAGAAAAAAATAATACTTCTTTGTTAATTTGCCAGTTTGCATGGCGATAATGGTAATGTGGCATGGGTCTCTTAACTAAAGTCAGACTTTCTTTAAATTGTTTTGGCCCCATTATAGTCAGACTTTCATTAAATTGTTTTGGCCCCACAACTCCATGACTGACCTCTCTTATTAATTAATTCCTCCAACCTTTGGCATCCTAGGACACTGGAAGTTAGAATTTGTGGCCATCACCTTGTGTGGTTTATACCACCCCTTACTAGCCAGAAAGCGTGGTGCAATAATAGTGAGTTAGTACAGGTGCATGGAGCTACAAATTCATCACCCCCAGCTAGAGAGCAGTGAACTCCTTAACAGGCTTATCCTCAGTTTCTGGAATGACTGCATGTCTAGGCCTTTCCCTAAATGGCTGTCCTGTGACATGACTCCGCTACATTCCTTCCTCCATAATGGGTGAACTGGCATTGGCCAATCACACTAACTACTCCCCAGCTGGATTCTACCACATTATCTTTGGCATAGGTAAGGCAAAAACAAATAAGTTCTACATCCCACTTCTGGTGCACTCATTTGTTTTAATTTGTTATTCAGTTCATATTGAATAACCTGTTCATGAGTTTTCATCCACCCTAGCCCACCCCACCCCCACCCCATAGTATAATATTAGTATCAGTTCCTTTATTATATAATTTAATATTATCATGCAGTAGTGTTAGGTTAGCAATATTATATATATTATAAATTAGCACATATTATTCTATATAGTATATATAGTCATACTACAATAACATTTAAAATAAGTTACTGTTTTGTGCCAGTAAATTATTCAATAATAATACATACATATTTGTCATTGCAACATTTAGTATTGTTACTGGAAGTAAAAAAGACTCAAACCGGTTCATAGGTTCATAGATTCATAGGTAGGTACTAGGCTATCGGCCCAAGGGCCTACATAAGTCTAGCCAACAAGGTTCCCTGGCTTATGCCACCCAAGAAAGTTATTTTCCTGTGCCACTGTCGAACAGAGACACAGAAGTGATCCCCGGAGTGTATTTCCTATTTCCCACCAACTCATCAAGAATTTTCTTGAAGAGTGCTAATGAAGAACTTTGCTTAACATAGATGGGTAGCCTGTTCCAGAGTATGGGAAGTCTCTGGGACAGTAATCTATCCCTCCAGCATGTCCTGTTTATTGTGGTGACAAGGTTTAGGTCCCTAGAGAGTGTAGCTCAGAGGGATTGGGATTTCTTTAAGTGTAGCATGTCCAACAGCTCTGGGTTTGACATAGCTTTATATGTTAGGCAGAGATTACCTCTGAGTAGGCGATATGCTACGGAGTAAAGCTGGAGTTATTTGAGGCGGTCAGTGTAGGGCATTTGTTTGAGGCCAGTAATCCTCTTTGTGAGGTACTTCTGTGGCCTTTCCAGCTGCTGCAGATGTCTTGTGAGGTACATTCCAAAAGGGGCGTTGTACTCTATAATGGGTCTAATGAGTGCTGAGTAGAGGAGAACAATGACCTATTTTTCCTGGATGAGAACCCTTTTATGATGAGGTGTGCCACATAGAAGGACTTCCTGACTACTGTGGCAATGTGACTATCAAAGTAGAGACTACTGTCCACCTGGGTTCCAAGGTCTCTTATCACACATTCGGTGTTAAGTAGATTGCTGCCTATGTGGTATGTGGTAGTTCATGGGTACAGAGTTTTTACCAAAGGGGATGACACTGCACTTTCTGACATTGAGCTTGAGGCCATGGCTCTGACACCAGACATCTGTCTCAGCGAGGGCCTTCTGTAGGATGTCCACATCATTTGGGGACTTAACTATGGCTCCTAGTTTGCAGTCATCTGCGAACTTCATTAGCCAGAGACCTTCTGTGTTAGCCTGTACTTCAGAGAAGTAGATACCAAACAGGAGAGGTCCCAGGACAGAACCATGTAGTACTCCACATGTCACTGCTTTAAGGTCAGATTTGGAGTCTGCAACTTTTACAGTGTGGGTTCTGTCAGTGAGTCAGTTGGCAACCCATCTTGAGATGTAGTGATTTATACCTAGTGTAGTGAGTTTAGCTATAATTCCAGAATGGGGGATGGTGTCGAAAGCCTTGGCGAGGTGAAGATAGGCTGTGTGAACCACCTTACCCTCATCTATGGATTTGGTGACTGCATTAAAGAAGTCGATCAGGTTCAGGAGGCATGATTTGCCTTTCACATACCTGAACTGGGTGGGATCCAGAGTTTGGAAGTTACCAATGTCTTTTTTTATGAGTTCCATGATGATACGTTCCATGGCCTTGCAGACCAAGCTCATCAGGTTAATAGGTCGATAGTTCCTGGGATCAGTGGTGGCTCCCCCTTTGTGGAGTGGGATAACTGTTGCTGTGTGCCATTCAATGGGCACAAAGCCTGATGCAAGGCTATTATTGAACATCCTTCTATGTGGCACACCTCATCACTAAGGGCTTTTCATCCAGAAAAAAGGAGTTCATTGTCCCACTGTACTCATCCCTCATTAGGCCCATTATAGAGTACAACGCCCCGTTTGGTATGTACCTCTCAAGACATCTGCAACAACTGGAAAGGCCGCAGAAATACCTCACTAAAAGAATCACAGGCCTAAAGCAGATGCCCTACGCTGACGGCCTTAAAAAACTCCAGCTATACTCTGTCGCATATCGTCTACTCAGAGGTGATTTCTGCTTAACATACAAGGCCATATCAAACCCAGAGCTGTTGGACATGCTACACTTAAAGAAATCCCAATCCCTCAGAGCCACACGCTCCAGGGATCTAAACCTTGTTATCACAATAAACAAAACATGCTGGAGGGATAGGTTCCTGACCCAGAGACTCCCCAGACTCTGGAATAGATTGCCCATACATGTCAAGCAGAGTGCCTCTTTGGTCCTCTTCAAAAGGAACCTTGATGATTGGATGGGAGAAAGGAAATTCACCCCGGGGATCATGTCAGTCACCCTGCTAGACAGGGGTCCAGGGAAGTAAATAGTGTGGGAAGAAATAGCTAGGGAATTGTTATGGCTAGGCTTGTATAGGCCCTAGGGCTGATAGCCTAGTACCAACCTATGAACCTATGAACCTATGGTGCTTAAGTGGGGAGCCAGGAAGTTCATGTAAAACGCAGCCTGGGATGTTGCTCAGTCCCATGGATGCTGTGTTTTTGGCTTTAGAGAGAGCAGCTTTTACCTGCATAGTTGTGATTACAGGGAATCTGCATTCTTCTTGTATAGATATGGGCCCTTTAGGGGGTGAGGGGGGTAAAGTTAGCACTGAACCTATCTGCCAGGATGTTGGCAATATCAGTTGGTTCTGTAATTTTCGTGCCTTTGTGCTGTAACTCAGAGCAGATCTGGATGTTGTCTTCGAGATTCATGACATAGCTATAGAATGCTTTGTGGTTGTCCTTAGAATTAGTGGCAATTTTGTTTTTGTAGCTAGCTTTGGAGGATCTTATAAGGGATCTCAGCTTCTTACTGAGGCTGACCAGGGAGCTCCTCCACTCATGGGATTTTACTCTCTTTTGCAACAGTTTCTTCCTTCTGTTGTACAGTTTGTTTATGGCAGGGGACCACCAGATTGGCTTCCTTTTTTTGGAGGAGAGCATCTTGGTTCTGTTTGGGATAGCACGATCCATGCACTCATGTAAGTGCTTATAGAGTGCATTTGTGTAGGATTCAGCAGTTGTAACTGTATTGTCCATCTGCATGGGTGTCATGAAGTTCACCACTTCTGTCTTAAGAAGCATGAAGTTGGCATTGGAGAAATGTTTTACCGTGGTTTCCTTAATGGGGGGTGGGGGCAGGATGTGGATATCAAGGGTGATTAGCTTATGGCTGGATCGGACCAACGAGGAGTTGACTTCAGGTGTGGAACATCGGTCACTCATATTGGTAATGACTAGGTCTAGGATATTGTTGCCCCTTGTGGGGGTGTGGATAAGTTGATCCAGGGCATTGGAATTTATGAAATCCAGAAAGCATTAAGCTAAGGAGTTGGTACACAAGTAGTTTTCCCAGTTAATGGTGGGGTAGTTGAAGTTGCCCATTATTAGGGTGTTTGGTTGAACCCTAATATTTTCCAGTGCATCAAGAAAAGAGGAGTGGGAATCCTGGGGCATGGTGGGGGGGTCTGTAGCAAGCTACAATTTGAATTGCAGTTTTGCCCAGAGTTAGTTGCACTTGGATAACCTTGGATGCATTATGCTGAGCAACTAGCCTGGAGGTGTGGATATCCTTATGAATATGGACACACCTCCGCCTTTGGTGTTTCGGTCTAGGCTACATGGCCGAAAAGTGTGGTATGAGTTATAGCCTGGTAGTGCAGGGGTGCTCTCTGGAGCCCTGAACCAGGTCTCAGTCACAGCACAGATATCAATGTTCTCCATTTTAAGGAGTGTCTCGAGTGAGTGCATTTTGAGATTTAGACTTCTAGCATTGAGTAGCATTACCCTCAGTTTTTGCTTGCCTTTTCCTGTTTTTTTTATTTAAGTAGAATTCAGTTTCTTCAAACTAAAATCATAGATCTACTGTGCTCGTTGCAAATCAGAGTTGTACAACTTTGTTCCATACCAAATAAATCCTGACCAGTGGATTAATAGGACCAAAATTATCCAGTAATCTCCAAGAGTATCGAAGCCATCTTTGGTATGCTATATAGTAAAGCAAATAGCAAGATAGTTTGACAACCTTACAATGCCCAGATCATTAAACACAAATGCAGTGACAGTGACAAATTTGAAAAAGAAATGTTAGCTATCATGTTAGATACAATGCTTTTGCAGCCAAAAATACTGTGGTCAAAGATGTCACTTTCATCACTATACAAAAACCTCAGAGCTGGAATAATTAAGGACAGGGTTTCAAGGGATGCAGCTTCCCTACATGGGTGTGGAATGGATTGTTCCCTCAATAAAATCATTTTTTGTTTATACTATGAGATAATTCTAGGTGAGGGTAATATGCTGTTCAAGGCTAGGGACATACCTGCCTGAGATACATACTACGAGAGCTCAATCATGTCTCTTTTCATATAGTCCAGTGAGGTACATCTCAGGTCATTCACTCTAATATGAGCTATGACAAAGTCATAATGACAGTTGCTGCCAAGAGACCTGAGAGCATAAGTGATCTGATTAATCCTGGCACAAGTCAGGCAACTGACCGTGACTTTCTCCTTATCTAACCTGGTGAGTAGAACATCTATGTGTCTCACTATGGAGTCTCCAATGACAAGAAAATTTGTTTTATGACTGTTATGTCTTGAGGGTTTGGTAGGTGAGACACTGGTGTTGCTATGTGTCTTGGGTGCTGTGGGAACTGCGTTAATTGTAGCAGTCTTGTGTTTTGGAGGTCTCTGGTGTTTCGGTAAGTTTTTGAGAGAACCTCCACATATGTTCATTTATGTGTTGGGGGCATACTATGCGAACAAGTAGTGGTACCATGTGCATGAGTAGTGGTGAGTGAGTTGACAACCTCTTCAATGTTACTGCTTTGATTGCTAGAGATCAGGGATTCAAGATTCTTGGTATAGACGCATCTCTTGCACTCAGTACTAGAGTGAGTTATTAGTAGAGGGTTTTCAGTGTACATGAGGCAGTTAATACACTGCCTCAGGAGACCCAAGTCAACAAGACTAGCAGGAGAAACAGGGGTGGTCCAACTGTCCATAATGTTAGGTTTGAAGAACTGTTATCACAAAGGGAGTGCTTTCAGGACCGCTCTAGGAGGGGCTCTGTAGATGGGTATTTCTGACAGGGTTTTTGGCTGGTGGTTTAATAGGTCACAGCTCACTAGCAATACTTCTTAGACCAAAAATGTACTAAGGATGAGGACTACACTAACATACTACAGCTGTATCTAAGGGAAAACTTGTCGAAATTATCTCTCCAGTTAGGGCGCATAGTTGGGTGGCAGTGCACGGGGCTGCGTGATGTGCAAACAAGCAGACGTGCTCAAACATGGGACTTAAATACCAGAAGCTAAAAACTTTAAAAAAAAAAATTAAAAAAACTCAAAAGCACCAATGAGGGAGTGTACTTTAAGCCTTAGACCAATCACTGTTCACCAGACAGGTTCCAATCAGCACACTTCTCTCACAAGGGTGCAAAAAGGCCCCTGCCAATCAAAAATGGCTTGGAAAATTTGCTCAGAATACAACGGCCACTACAAAGAGATCCAGATGTAGCAAACCTGTATCTGGATTATGCTACAACTACTAACTACACTAATCTAGGTGGGAAACACTAAAAATGTGTATTAAGCAGTAGAAAAACAGTAGTGAGGCATTAAAATGTTTTAAACAGCAGAAAAACAACAAGGAGACACTAAAGAATGTTCTAAACAGCAAAGTTTAGCTCAGTTCAAACACTTCTTTTCTGAATGCTACTATGTTGCACTTCTTTGCATTTAACTTGAGGACAGGACCTAGTACTGATCCCTGTGTAATCCCTCTAATTATAACTTTATGTTCAAAGAGGGTACCAGTAACCTTCACAACCTAGAATCTGTCAGATAGCCAATTTGACACAATCCTCCATGAGGGTATTCTTAAAAAAATTAAACAAACAATGTAAAGCTTTCCTGGTAGAATCCCAACATCAATAGGTTGTATGACAAAAAGAAGAAATTCATGGCAAAAATGAACAGGTGTAATATACAGCAAGGTAAAAAAAAGTCCTTGTCAACCTAAACAAGCAACTCAAGGGCTAATCAAGTCCCCCAAAGCCAAATTTGAGGTAAAAGTAGCCTCCCTGGCCAAGGAGAATCACAAAGCAAGCTTCAGCAATGTCTGTAACCTCAAAGGCAATACACACCAATGTACCAAATTAATTGTAAATTGTTAAAAATAATAAAATAAATAAAGAGCCACCAAGGCAGTGTTGCATTCTAGAAACAGTTTAATAAAACACTCAACCTACTAAGCACTTTCGCCATGCAACACCAATGACTTCTTCAGAGTCAGTCAAATACACATAAGTTAATTCTATATATATAATCTAACCAATCTAGTATTGGAATTAATTAACAAGGCAACACTGCCTTGGTGGCTTATTTTTTATTTTATTACTTCTAAGTGATTTTAGGCTTTCTGGCCACTTTGTTCCATTTTATTTAATTGTAAATTGTGCCACCTATACTGAGCCAGAAAATATAGAAAACTTCCTGGCTGACAAATTTAGCTCCAGTTTCAATCCCCCCACCCTATGCCTCTCAGGAAATACACACATCCATAACTCCTACAACTTGAGAGCATGTACTCAAGTAATTTTCCAAGGCCAAGAACACTGTACTAATGGATCCTGCTAATATCCCAAGAGGCCTCCTTAATAGCATGAAACATAAACTATGAGGACCACTAGAAACACTATTTATCCACAGCCTCATAACAGGCTTTGTGCCAAACAAATGGAGGACTGCAATAATCATACCACTGTACAACAGTGGGCCATCCATAAACCTGGGGAATTATCTACCCATAAGTTTGAATAGCCTGATATGCAAAGCTATGGAAAGAATAATCATGGATATCCTAAATGGTGACATAGGTAACCTATGTCATAATTTAGAATGACACAGATAACCTACAAACATTATACCTAAATCAGATCAGGTCTGCCTACTCAACCTGGTAGACTTCTTTCACCACTGCAGTGGTTGAGGGCAAAATAGTGCGTGCTGCTTACTTTGACCTGGGGCATTTGACACAATATCCTACTCGAGCATTGTAGAAAAGTTCAGGAAACTAGGTATAAACCCCTACATCACTCACTAGATAACTGGCTGGCTTACAGACCGGATCCAAGAAATTAGAAAAGGGGAGAATAGAAGAGCCTGATAACTAGTGGGGTGCCTCTGGGCTCAATTCTGGAGTCGCTCCTGTTTGGCATCTACTTCTCTGATGTCAAAGGTAATGTCAAGGACCTCTTGTTGACCACATTTGCAGATTATTGCAAATGGGTACAGTCAATGAATTCCCTCCAAGACACAACTATCCTCCAAAAAGTTCTGACACAGAGTAATAACTGGTGCCAGAGTCATGGTCTAAAACTCTTTGTCAAAACATGCATCATAGTATCTTTCAGAAAGACATCAACCCCAACAAATTACTACATTGACAGTACACTCCTAAGAGAAGCCTCTACAGTTTGGCATTTGGGAACACATGTAGACAGTGATTTGGCATTTGACCACTTTGGTGAGGAAATCATTCTATGCTGCACAACTTATTAGCAGAGGTATGGCATCCGGATATAAACATGTCTTTGTTCCTTTGTACTCTGTTCTCATAAGACTAGTCATGGAGTGCAGTTCCCCTTTCAGTATGCACTTGGCCAGGCACATGCAACAAGTGGAAGGTCCTCAGAGATTCCTCACAAAAAGAATACATGGCATGGAAAACAAGTTTTATGAGGACCACCTCAAAGCCTTGTCCTTATATTTGGTCTCCTACATACTGCTGACAGGTGAGCTATGCCTGGCCTAAAAAGTATCCTCCACTCCACACTAATGGACCTGCTGCATATCTGTAAAACAAATAGCAACAAGAACACCTGACCCAGGGACCTAAACCTTAGTTGAAACATAAACAGAATATGCCTGTTTGAGAGATATGTGTCTTAGATGCTCCCCCTTCTTTGGAACAGCCTTCCCATCATTGTGAAGCAGAGTTCATCTTTGCACTTACTCAAATGAAACTTGGATAGCGGATGGAAAACAGTATAGATACCCCTGGTCTAGCACCTGTGTCTCTATTACAGCGAAGAAGCTTATAACTACTCAGCCACCCAAGTCCAAGTACATATACCCCCACAAATCCCTTGGGAACCAATACTTATCAAATATTACTGGGAAGCAAAGATAATCTTAAAAGGCCCCTTGAGTCAATTGCCTAGTATTGTACTATGATACTGCAATAGGGATTAAAACAGTCATACAATACAGATCTGTTCAAAACATGATATTTACATGTTACATATTAAAACATGAAAAATATGATATTTATTCTTGATATATATTCATTTTTGTTTTTTTAAAATAATAATTTCTTTGTAACTTGAAATGAGATAAATTTAAGTATTTTAAAATTATCCACATATGTGTATGTATATATTTATATACACATATATATTTTTAGGATGTATAACTGCATTTGTATGAATTTTAGGCAATATTTTAGGTGTTGTCTTTTTAACAAAAGCTTGAGTAGGTTAATTGTATAATTTAGTCTAATTAATTATTTAATAGGATAATTGATTACATTTTTTGTATTTAAGCAAGCCATGTTTTTGATTTATTTGTCTGAAGAAGTGCACGTATTGAAGGTGCATGAAAGCACTCACAAATAAACTGGTGAACTCGGTTTTGTGACTAGTGGATTTCTTCCTTTCCTTTGTGGACAACATAACTCATGTTAGTGTAGTGAAGTGCAGTTTCGGAGTTGATATATTTAAGTAACATGGGATATGGGGGTCACAGCCCCCCTACTCATACTTGGTGGAAAGTAATATCCTTTGTTTTCTCTTTGTTTCTCTGTGTTCTTGTACTGGAATATTGTCAGTGTTTGTATCCTGTGTGTTTTCAGTCTTTTGGGATTCAGGATTTTGAATTTTCAGGATTTTGAGTTTTCAGGATTTTGGGGGTCAGTCTTATGGGATTCGAGATTGTGGGTTTTCAGTCTTTTGAAGTGAATCCATATATATATATATATATATATATATATATATATATATATATATATATATATATATATATATATTTGTGTGTGTGTGTGTGTGTGTGTACACATATGTACACACAGAGACCCACATGCACACACTGAGACACATACACACATGCCCCCATACACACATACCCATACACAACACACACAAAGCACACACACACACACACACACACACACACACACACACACACACACACACACACACACACACACACACGAATCTCAAATCTGACCTGTGAAATTACTGTAGGGACCCAGTTCCATGTATGTATTCCTTATCTCCTACAACATCATCTAATGGTTTCTGAAAAGTAGATGGAAGTATCTTGCGTTTTACATATCTTGCTAGCTTCTTCAGTATCTAAATATATGTTTTCTCACAAACTGACCTTTTTCTTTCCTGTTGTTTATATTTAGATTTAGTAATAGGTTACCTGACTGTATATTAGCCCCTTGGTTTGTGTGTTCTAAACACAGAGTTTCTAAAAAATTGAGTATAACAGTGCCTTGAAAAAACAGACAAAGAGCACACTATCCATTAGATTATATGGCAGTGAACACTGGGAGAGTTTCCTTAACCATCTGCATAGCTTAAGGTTTGTAGATCTACTATTTGTGAGAAATCTCTGACATTTCTCTAGCTGTCCATGATGTTTTATTAAATAAGTATAAAAAGCTCAGTTGTTCTCTATGTGCCACACTAAATACCTTCCGAACAACTGTGAAGACATTTTGATCAATTCTGATCAAAATTAAGGCTTGCTTCAGTCACTTATAACACTGTCCATTTTTGAGCATATGACATCAGCCTTATTAATAAAAGTTCTATGAATTCTTTCCAAGGTGTGGAATGCTGAATGTCTTTACTTTAAACATTAAAATACTATCCCTGTACTATACATGTACACTATCTAGACCCCTGTCTTCAAGCTTACTTGCATTTATAGTGGGGGTACCAATGCGTACCACCTTGCAGTAAGTTGCATATTTTGTACCAAAATGTGGTCTCCCACTTTTTTATCTTTAAAAAGATCAAATACAAAAAGCCTAATAATAGACATACAGTACTCTGTTTCTCATGTACCTTTGTCTGAAAGTATTCCCTCCACTGTAACTCTCTTTGTTCATAGATTCATAGGTTCATAGGACGATGCTAGGCTATTGACATGGAAGCCCTTATAAACCTAGTCAAGAATTTCGCCCATGTTCCCACAAAGTCAGCACCTGTTTCCCCTGTCCAGCAGGGACACAGGTGGGATCCCATGATGTATTTTCTGTTTCCTATACACTCGTCCAGGTTCGTCTTAAAGAGGGATAGTGAGGTACTCTGCTTGACATGGAAAAGGAGTCTATTCCACAAATGGGGGAATCTTTGGGACACAAAGTTTTCCCACCAACAAGTTCTATTAATGTCACAAACCAGGTTGAAGCCTTGCATGCAGGTTGCGCAAGTGGAGTTTTACTTATGGATATGCAGCAACTCCATCAAGGCTGGATCTGAGATGGCCTTGTATGCCAGACACAGGTCACCTCTGAGCAGTCTGTATGAGACTGAGTAAAGGGACAGGGCTTTTAGCCTATCTGTATAGGATAGGTGTTTGAGTCCCTGGATTTACGCGGTCAGGAACCTCTGTGGTCTCTCCAGCTGCTGCATGTGGTTGGCAAGGCACATGCCGAATGGGGCATTGTACTCGATAATTTGTCTGATAAGGTTGGAGTACAGGGATGTTATGACCTCCTTGTTCCTGGATGAAATAGCCTTACTTATGAAGTGGGCCATATAGAAAGTCTTCTGTACAACAGAGGCAATATGGTGGTCCAAAGTCAGGTTGCTATCAACCTAGGTGCCCAAGACCTCACATCTGATTGAGTGTTTAGTACCTTGTTATTATTGTGATAATTAGTGGGGACACCATTTTCCTGAAAGGAGATAATGATGCATTTCTTGACATTCAGTTTGAAGCTATGTTTCTGACACCAGTCATTAGTTTGGGTAAGATCCTCTTGGAGGATGTTCACATCACCAAGGGAATTTAAGACAGCACCCAGCTTGCAGTCATCTGCAAACTTGGTCAGTCACAAGCCACTGGTTTTGGCTTGCACCTCAGAAAACTATATCCCAAACAGTAGAGGCCCCAAGACTGATCCTTGGGGTACACTGCTCATAATGGGTCTACTACTAGAGGTGGCTTCCTCTATTTTGACTGAGTAGGTTCTATCAGTGAGCCAGTTAGCTACCCACCTGGTAACATATGGGTTGATGCCTGGCTGGGAGAGTTTATCTATTATGCCATAGTGGGGAATAGTGTTGAAGGCTTTGGCTAGGTCAAGGTAGGTGTTATGCACCGTCTTCACCTCATCCATAGCTTTGGTGACTGTTTCGAAGATGTCAGCCAAGTTTAACAGGCATGATCTCCCTTTGACAAAACCTGCCAGTGTGGGGTCAAGCGTTTGGAGGTTGCCAATGTCCTTGTTTATAAGGTCCATGATAATACGTTCCATGGTCTTACAGATCAGGCTAGTTAGGCTGAAGTACCTATACTCACCTGGGTCAGTGGATGCTCCACCTTTGTGTAGTGGAATGACAGTGGCTGTCCTCCATTTGGCTGGGATGAAACTGGTGCTCAGGCTTTGGTTGAATAGGGTGCTTAATGGTGCTGAGAGCTCTTGCCTGAGTTCATGTAGGACACAGCCAGTGATGCTGTTAGGCCCCATAGAGGATGTATTTTTTGCCTTTGAGAGGGCATTAAAGACCTGCTCCCTGGTGATGAGGGGAGGGGGCAAGTGCTGGGGATGTCTTGGTTTACTGATGGGAGACAGGGGGCTAAACGTTTCACTGAATCTGTCTGCCAGCAGGTTGGCTATATCTATGACGTTTGTGTATGTGGTGTTCTTGACCACCAGTTCAGAGCAGATTTGGGTGTTACCTTTGAGATTGTGGACATATGTGAAGAAGGCCTTAGTGGATGTGGCCAATTTGGACTCGAAGTTAGCCTTTGAGGATTTCACCAATGACCTTATTTGCTTGTTCAGGCAAATGAGAGATTGCTTCCAACTTGACATCTGCTCCTTCATGAAGCAATTTATTCCTTTTATTATAGAATTTGTTTATTGCTGCTGTCCACCAGACAGGTTTACTCTTCCTTGAGGAAGACGATTTGATTCTGTCAGGTATTGCTGAGTCCATGCAGCTATGAAGGTGCTCATATAGTTTTTTGGTGTAGGCTTGTACTTTAATGCTAGTTCCAACTGAAGGGATGGTGACTGTGAAGCTGGCTATACCTGTTCTCAGGAGGTTGAAGTCAGGTTTGGAAAAGTTTTTTTGTTTAACCCTGGCAAGGGGGGGGGGTCAGGGGAGATGGTGACTTTGAAAGTGATCGCTTTATGGTTGGATCTCACCAAGGAGGATGGCACTGTAGGGTTGCTACAGTGACTACTCATGTTGGTAGTACCAGGTTCAGGATATTTTCACCCCTTGTGGGGGTTCTGGCCAGCTGATCCAATGCACTGGCAGTGACAAAGTTGAGAAATCTCTGGGCATTCATGTTTGGGCCGGAATAGGTCTTCTGCTCCATGGTTGAGTAGTTAAAGTCACCCAGGATCAGGGTAGTGGGTTGAATTTTGATGCCTTCAAGTCCAGATAGGTGAAGTGGGTGCCCTGGGTCATGTTTGGGGGTCTATAGCTAGCTATGATTTGAATAGACCTTTTGTCAACAGTTAACTGCACCTGGAGTGTCGCCTGTGTGTCATACTGTTTGACCAGCCTGGAGGTGTGTATGTCTTTGATAAATATTGAAACTCCACCACCTTTGGCTTTGCAGCCCTCTTTTTGGGGGTCTGAAAGTATGGAAGGATGAGTAACCTGGTAAGGCTGGGGTGCTCTCTGCAGCTTTGAACCAGGTTTCAGTGTCTGCACAAATGTCAGCATCTTCCTGGCTGAGGAATGCTTGCAGTGAGGGCAGTTTCATGTTAAGACTTCTAGCATTTAGCAGCATGGCCTTTAAATTTCATTTAGAAGAATTTTTCAAGTTGGTAATTTTGTCCTCATGACTTTGCCTAAAAAGACACTATGGGGTAGGCAAGAGCCTTTGCCAGATGTCTGAAGCCCAGGGAAGACAGATGAAGGCCATCTCTGGCAAAGCATCGTGGTCTGTCGATCATGTCCTCCAAGGCTGTCAGGTACTGGATCCCCTTAGAATGAGACCAGAAATTAATCCAATTCTTAAAAGTCAAACATTTTCTGTTTGTATTTAGGTATCATTTTGGGTTCATAGATTCATAGGTTCATAGGTTTGTACTAGGCTAATGGCCCTGGAGCCCTTACAAGCCCTGCCCAAAGACCTGACCTGGCATTGTGCCACTCGATGTTAGTTCCCAGTGCCTCTGTCGAGTAGAACCACTGCAGTGATCCCCGGGGTGAACATTTTATTTCCCATCCACTCATCAAGATTTCTCTTGAAAAAGGACAGTGAGGTGCTCTGCTTGACATGTATGGGAAGTCTGTTTCAGAACATGGGCAGTCTCTGAGTTATGAACCTGTCCCTCCAGCATTTTCTGTTGATTGTGGTAATAAGGATGAGGTCTCTGGAGTGTATGGTGTGGAGGGACTGGAATTTCTTTAGATGTAGCATTTCTAACAGAGCTGGGTCAGATATGGCTTTGTAAGTCAAGCAGAGATTGCCTCTTAGTAGACAAAGCTGGAGTTTTTTGAGTCTGTCCATGTAAGACATGTGTTCCAGGCCCAGGATCCTCTTTGTGAGGTACTTTTGTGGTCTCCCCAGCTGTTGCAGGTGTCTAGTGAAGTACATGCCAAATGGGGTATTATACTAAATGATTGGTCTAATAAGGGAAGAGTAGAGAGAGATGATGACCTCTTTCTTCCTGGATGCAAAACCCTTGGTAATGAGATATGCCACATAGAAGGACTTTCTGACCACAGTGGCAATGTGTTGGTCAAAGGAGAAGTTGCTGTCAACCTGTGTCCCCAGATCTCTTATAATGCCTTCAGTGTTCAGTGAACTACCATTGATGTGGTAAGTTGTGGGAACTGAGTTTTTCCCAAAGGTGATGATGATGATGCATATTTTGGCATTGAGCTTAAGGACATGGTTTTGACACCAGTCGTTTGTCTCAGTGAGGCCTTTCTGTAGAATGTCTGCATCACTTGGGGAGTTAAAAATGACTCCCAGCTTGCAATTGTCTGTGAACTAGGTCAGCCAAAGTCCCTCTGTTGGCCTGGACATCTGAGAAGTAGATGCCAAACAGGAGAGTACCCAGGACTGATCCCTGTGGAACTCCACTCATGACTGGTCAGCAGTCTGACTTGGAGTCTGCTACTTTCACACTGTGGGTTCTATCTGTGAGCCAATTTGCAACCCATCTAGTGATATAGGCATTGATGCCTAGTTTGGTGAGTCTATCTATAATTCTTGAGTGTGGAATGGTATCAAAGGCCTTGGCCAGATCAAGGTAGGCTGTATGAACTACCTTGCCTTCATCCACAGGTCTGGTGACTAACTCAAAGAAGTCAACCAGATTGAGCAGGCATGAGCTACATTTCACAAAACCAAACTGCATTATATCCAGTGTTTGGAGATTCCTTATATCCTTATCAATTATGTCCATGATGATGTGCTCCATAGCCTTACATATCAGACTCATCAGGCTAATGGGGCAATAGTTCCCAGGGTCTGTAGTCGCTTCCCCTTTATGGAGAGGGATGACTGTAGCAGTGCACCATTTGGAAGGGACAAAGCCTGAGGTGAGGTTGTGATTGAACAGGGCACATAGGTGTGGTGCCAGTTCACTTTGTAGTTCATGTAGAACACAGACAGGGATATTCTCAGGTCCCATGGAAGCTGTAGTCTTGGCTTTGAACAATGCAGCTTTAATCTGTGCAGCAGCAATTCTGGGTGCCTGGCATTCTTCCGGTATTGTGATTGGTCCTTTGGGTGGAGGGGTAAAGATGGCACTGAATCTGTCACCCAGTATGTTGGCAATATCTGTTGGCTCAGTATAGCAGGTACCATTGTGCAGTAACTCAGAGCAAATCTGGGTATTGCCATGGAGATTCTTTACATAGCTATAGAAGGCCTTGTGTTTGTCTTTAGTATCCGCTACAATTCTGCCTTCATAGCTAGCTTTAGAGGATTTGATGAGGGATCTCAACTTTTTGTTGAGGCTAATAAGGGAGTTTTTCCAGTCTTGGGACTTCACCTTTTTCTGTAACAGTTTCTTCCTTGTGTTTTAGAGTTTGTTAATGGCTGGGGACCACCAGATTGGTTTCCTTTTTTTGGAGGAGAGCGTCTTGATTTTGTTGGGTATGGTTAGGTCCATGCATTTATGTATGTGTTCGTGCAGTGCATTGGTGTATGATTTGGCAGTCATGCAACTATTCTCCATTTGCATGGGTGCTGTGAAGTTAGCCACCTCTGTTTTTAGAACCCCAAAGTTAGCTTTGGAGAAGTTTTTCATGGTGGTTACCTTTACGAGGGGTGTGGGTGGGATGTGGATTTCTATGGTGATTAGTTTGTGGTCGGATCTAACCAGGGAGGAATTGACTATTGGTGTAGAGCAACAATCACCCATGTTAGTAATAACCATGTCAAGGATGTTGCTCCCTGTAGTGGGGGTAAGAATGAGCTGGTCCAGGGCATTGGAATTAAGAAACATTGGACAAGTGTATTGGTGCATGAATAGCTTTCCCACTTAATGGAGGGATAGTTGAAGTCACCCAGTATGAGGCTGTTGGGTTGGACCCTAATATTTTCCAGGGTACTTAAAAACGTGGAGTGAGAGTCTTGGGACATGGTTGGGGACCTATAGCAGGCTATTACCTGAGAGACATGGTTGGGAACCTATAGCAGGCTATGACCTGAATCGCTGTCTTACCCAATGTTAGTTGTACCTGAAGTATCTCTGATACATTATGCTGTGCTACTAGTCTGGAGGTGTGCATATCCTTTATGAATATGGAGACACCACCGCCTTTGGAACTTCGGTCCAGGTTCTGGGGCCAAAAGGTGTGCAATGAGTTATAATGTGGTAGCGCACTTTAAACCAGGTCTCTGTTACAGCACAAATGTCAATGTTCTCCATTTTAAGGAGGGCTTTCAGCGAGTGCATCTTGAGATTTAGACTTCTAGCGTTAAGCAGCATGACCCTCAGATTGCATTTATGTATAGCTGTTATGGTGGTAATTTGGTCTTTGGAACACCACCTAAAAAAGGCACTATAGGGGTGGCAAGATCCTTAGCCAGTGTCCAGAAATCCAGGGGTGACAGATGCAGGCCATCTCTGGCAAAGTATTGAGGTCTGTCAATCATGTTCACCCCGGGGATCACTCCAGTGGCTCTACTTGATAAAGGCACTGGGAACTAATGTCAGGTGGCACAATACCAGGGCACTTCTATGGGCTAGGCTTGTAAAGGCTCCAGGGCTATTAGCCTAGTACATACCTATGAACCCATGTCATCTCAAAGAGATACTGGATCCCCTTAGAATGACACCAGAAACTTATCCAATTGTTGAAGTCAATCATTTTCTGTTTGTACAGTGGTATCACACTGGGCGATGGTAGGATGCTGCTCAGGGCTAGTGTCATACCTGCCTGGGCTACATAATCTGAGAGCTCCTCCATGTCTCTTTTCATGTAGTCCAGGGACGTACATCTCAGGTCATTCACACTCACGTGGACAATGACAGAGTCATACTTGTACTTGTTGTGGAGTGACCTGAGTGCATGTGTTATGTGTAGGATCCTGGCACCTGACAGACAGCTGACTGTTACCTTCTCCTTATTCAACCTAGTGAGTGGGACATCAGTGTGCCTTACTATAATGTCACCTATGATTAGTGTGTTGGGTAAGCTGTTTTGCCTTAGGGGCTTAGGTTGAGGGGCACACTGTGTGGGTGAGCTATGTGTCTTGTGATTTGTGCTATGTTGTGGTGGTCGAGTGCATTTCTGCCTTGGAGGTCTCTGCTTTTTGGGTAGATTTCTATTGAGATCCTCCACGAAGGTGGGTGTGTAGTTTGTGTTTTTATGTGAGAGCTGTGATGGTGGGTGTTCTGCAGGGCTATGTGTTCCATGTGGTATGATGCAAGTGTTAACCTTCTCCTCTTGACCCGCTAGTCCAGTCTTGGCTGGAGAGTGCATGGCTTCCAGTTTGGATATATAAGTGCATCTCTCACAAGTCTGAGTGTTGGGGGTAAGAGGAGAGGGTTGTCTGTGTATATGAGGCAGTTGCTACACTGCCTCAGGATGCCCAAGTTCACCAGGTTAATAAGGGAAAGCATAGGGAACTGACCTTTAGACATGCCTGGAGCGATGGGCATTATTAATAAGTATTGGAGCTGTTTCCTTATAGGACGTTTAGTGCTTATGTGTGCTACAATAATTGCTACAAGAAGCCTAATAAAATGCTAGACAAATAAGCTAGTTAAAGTGCAAGAGAGAAGCGTACTAGCAAGATCTAAGGGAAAAATTGAAGAGCAGACTTTCTGGCACCGGTAATGATTTACCCAAGCTTAGCGGTGCTATGCGGAGTGCAAACCCGTGCAAACATAGGTTTTTAAAGCAGAAAGTTAAAAGAGATAGAAAAGCTGCCCAAACGACTAATAAGCTACAATTTCAAAGCTAAAAAACACTCCTGTTGCGGTAGATAATCTGCCTAGTGCTTAACACTCCCACTGATAAGCTGAAAGGCTTCCTTCTAACACAGAAAGTTCTGGGGAACTCAGAAACTACAATACAGTCCTGAATACAGCAAATCTGTATCTGGAATACTCTAGTTAACAGGAAAGGCGGGAAAACAAGTAAACAAGCTAGAACTTTTTTTGTTGTTTTTTTTTTTTTTACAGAAAAAGCACTTAAAACAGTAATAAAATCATTTTAAACACAGTGCAGGCTATCACAATTGAGTGTGAAGCAAAATACAGTAAATGCAGTTAAAATAAATGCAATACAATCAGGAGCGGCCTTAGGTCAACTGGTGCCCTAGGCAAACTGGCTCCACAGTGCCCCCACCACACCACTCGGTGCCCCCATCCTGGTCTACCTACACCAAATAAATACTGGAAAAGCGCCTCTGCTAGAGAGGCACCCTAGGCAGCCGCCTAGATGGCCTATGCCTAAGGCCGGCTATGAATACAATGAAAAATGACTTAAAAGAAGTGAAAAATGCAGTCTAATCAAGAAAAAGCAAAATGGAGATGCTTAAAGTCTCTCATTCTCCTTTCCGTTGCTCTTGTAGTCTGCAGGATGACAAAATGGGAACAGCGGAGCTTAAACAAGGACAAACCCATGCAAACACATGTTTTTAAAGCAGAAAGTTAAAAGGGATACAAAAGCTGCCCAAACAGCCAATAAGCTACAATTTCTGAGCTAGAAACCACTCTTCTTGTGGTAGATAGGCTACCTAGTGCTTACCACTCCCACTGATAAGCTGAAAGGCTTCTCTCTAACACAGAAAGGTCTGGGGAACTCAGAAACTACAATCAGGGACGGCCTTAGCTGAAATGGCGCCCTAGGTGAATTAGTACTCCGGCACCCCCCTTAAGCCACGCCCATACCATACTCATGAAACACCCCTATAAACCACACCCACATGTAGGTCACTCCCCAAGAAAGCCACTCCAGTCATTTCCTTCAATAATTTAATGCATAGGAAGAAAAGATACCTTGTAATATAGTTAAACTGCAAGTGAAGGTGGAATTTTTTTAATAAACCTGCTTTATCTGTTGCTCCTTCACACATTTTACTGTAAAAGTCATGCCCTCAGAAAATAGAAGCCCATGTGCCTTCTTTCAAAGAGATGCTTAAGGTAATCTACACAGTTTAATTTACTTTGGATAGGCGAGTCAGCCTTACAGCTCAGTGAAACTAGAATAGCTACCTCTCTCCCCCCTGTGTACAGTAGCTTAAACTAGAATAGCACAAACAGATAGCCATTTCCTAAACGATACAGTCTCGCAATGAAAACACACTTAGCATGACCTGTAAACTTCTGTCATTGAGACGGCATGAAACCCCACATTCTTAGAAAATGCATCTGGCCAGTGGAGGATTAGGTTTACTTTTGGCAGTTTCCAAATTAGACTCCTTGCACACATTTTAGGGCAATGCATACATGAATTTGTTCTTTTATTCACCTTCCTGATTGTATTAAGTTATATTCCTTGTATAATACAGCACCACTTGTTAGAATGTGTTTTAAATTTGTAGTTTTAAACATTTTAATAAGCAATGAAACAAAATATAAACCAATGACAAAACTACCCATTTTAGAAAATTTGAACCATAAAAGGCAACCCCAGACTTCTGTCATTACAATTCACCAATATCACTAGATACAAAATCTCTACAGAAATAAAATCATCGGAATTCCACAGTAAAAGAAATCTGTAACTAATAAAGATGCTACTGGCAAACAACTTTACATCTCAATGTTTCATCTACAAATTCAGTGCCTGTTGCCCTTATAGTAATTATCTATATTACATAGAAAATTTGGTAAACTGGTAATATTGCAATAGAAATGACTGAAACCAACCAGTTCATAGTTCTCATACAAGCCATCTCATACAATGTAGGAAACACTCAGGAGTGTAGAGCCCCTATTTCTCCTTATAATACACCAAATAATCTGCAATCATATGGGTACTGCAATATCAGCACTTCTGCGGTCAGTACTTCATCTTTATGATGTGGAAGTAGAAGCCACAGCCTTCTGCACCAAAAGCGATTATGCTAACACTGCTTTCAGATTCTACAACAGTGTGCCATTTGATAAAACAGTTGCACATTGAAAACAGACTTGGCACTAACAGCAATAGCCACTTGCTAAACAGTACAGCCTCACAATGAAAACAGGCTTAGCATGAGCAGTAAACTTAATCCATCAGGAAAGTGGAGAATTAAGTTTACCTTTGGGCTATTTTCAAACTACAGGCTCCTTGAACACATTTTTATGGCCATGAATAACTGTATGTGTTCTTTGATTCACCTTCCGGATTGTAATAAATTATATTCCTTGCACAATACAGCACCAGTTGTTAGCAAGTTTTAAATTTGTAATTTTTAACATTTTTCCAGCAAGCAAAGAAACAAAATGCATGACCCAATAATGCCAAAACTTCCCATTTCAGAACATTGTAACCATAAAAGGCCACTCAAACTGATCCACCAGTGTCAATCATAAGCACAATCTCTGCAGAAGTAAAATTCACCTGAATAATTCTACATTAAAGAGATTTGTAAATAATGAAGAGGTTGTTACTGGCAAACAACTTTACATTTCAGTGCTTCATCTACAAATTCAGTTCCTGCTGCCCTTGACAAAGTAATTGCTTACTTTACATTAAAAAAACTGGTAATAGGGAATGACTGAGAAACTGACAACTAGGCATCTTATAGAAAAGAGGACACTCAGGAATGCAGACCCCTATCCCCCCTTAAAATGCACCAAATAACCGGCAACTAAGGCATTACATACCATACCTCCATACCTCTCAGTACAAGAAAGCTGAACAAAGCCTAAAATATTGGGGGGGGGGGCAAAGGCCACAAAAAGAGGGACAAATTAAAATATTGTTTTTACAGACTTAGAAGCATTTGTCTTAGCATACATTTTCTGAAGGAAATGAGGGCTGAAACTCAAATGTTTGGCATTTAGTTATTTCAATCCTCAGTGATTTGCCAGAAAACCATAACTTTTATGAGGAATAGGCCAAAAATATAAGTCAAAAATCTGGGCAGTTGAGAGGTATGCATACCTCTCAACCTCTTAGTGCAAAAAATCTGGACAGAGCCTAAAATAATGTGGATACAATGGCCAAAAAATAGAGTTTTGCTTGCAGCACTAGTGACTTCAGTCCTCCCTGATTTGCCAGAAAACCACAAATTATGAGAAACAGACGAGCTATAATGCTAAATCTGGATACTTAAGAGGGGACCTCATTTTTTGTATGTTTTCCAAATTACTGGTAAATCTTTCAAGACTGAAGTTGCAGCACTAATGCAAAACCTGTCAGCCTTCTATCAACTTTCTAAGTTTGTAAGAGCAATATTTAAAAAGTTTTCCTATTTTAGGGCCATTATCCCACTTTATGGCTTAGTCCAGATTTCTTGCTCTAAGAAGTTGAGGTATCCAGTATGAGTGATACACACACACACACACACACACACACACACACACTAGTCCAGATTTCTTGCTCTAAGAAGTTGAGAGGTATCCAGTATGAGTGATACACACACACACACACACACACACACACACACACACACACACACACACACACACACACACATCCAGATTTCTTGCTCTAAGAAGTTGAGAGGTATCCAGTATGAGTGATACACACACTAGTCCAGATTTCTTGCTCTAAGAAGTTGAGAGGTATCCAGTATGAGTGATACACACACACACACACACACACACACACACACACACACCCCTCTTCCCTTTCATACAGCAACTAACGACTACTTTAAATTCTACACACTCCAATTCTGCTCTCATACAAAACACAAGCACTTCTCTCATACAGAAATGAGAGAAACTACTAGTTTAAAGTAAGCACACACCTACCTTGTCTGATCTGCCACAGCAGCACACACATACAGCAACTCTCTCACAAAGCTACACACACACACACACACACACACACACACACACACACACACACACACCTACTCTCTTGCACAGCAACAAAGACTCTCAAAGGAATGAATGGCTAGTTTAAATTCCATATAAACACACACACACACACACACACACACACACACACACACCTACTATCACACAGTAACATACACACACTTTATATCTCATACAAACAGAACAAATTTAAATTCCGTACACACACATATATATATATACCCACACACGTTATTTCTCATACAGAACTAAACAGTTTAAATTACACATAAACGCATATACTTACCTTCTTTATAATCCAAACGGCCACACACGGAGTCACAAACAACTCTTCTTTTGAACTGCTGGCTTAAATTACGCGCGGAACTGCAGAATCCATTTGGATGACGTCAGCGTCATGACGCACACAAGTTTCTCCTTAAAGGAGAAGATTCTTACACTACACCTGCAGCTGTAAGTGGGAGGGTGCTAGCCTCGCCTCCCCCACCTTCCACACGCAAGTTTCTCCTTAAAGGAGAAGATTCTTGCACTACACCTGCAGCTGTAAGTGGGAGGGTGCTAGCCTTGCCTCCCCCACCCTCCTCCCTCTAGTTCCAGCACCAAGAAGAGCGCGAACTTTATATTAATTAAAAAAATAAGCAAGCAAGTGAATAACACGTGCTTTACGAGGCTAGCCTGTACGACGCCCTAGGCGGTCGCCTAGTTCGCCTATGCCTAAGGCCGGCCATGACTACAATACAGTCCTGATTACAGCAAATCTGTATCCGGACTACTCTAGTTAGCAGGAAAGGCGGGAAAACAAGCAAACAAGCTAGAACTTTTTTTGTTGTTTTTTTTTACAGAAAAAGCACTTAAAACAGTAATAAAATCACTTTAAACACTGTGCAGGCTATCACACTTGAGTGTCAAGCAAAATACAGTAAATGCAGTTAAAATAAATGCAATAGAATGAAAAATGACTTAAAAAAGTGCAAAACGCAGTATAATCAAGAAAAAGCAAAACAGGGATACTTAAGTCTCTCTTTCTCCTTTCTGTTGCACTTGTAGTCTGCAGAATGCCAAAACAGGATCCACAGAACTTAAACAAGTGCAAACCCATGCAAACACGGGTTTTTAAAGCAGAAAGTTCAAAGGCGGTAGAAAAGATGCCCAAATAGCCAATAAGCTACAATTTCAGAGCTAGGAACTACTCCTCTTGTGGTAGACAGGCTATCTAGTGCTTACCACTCCCACTGATAAGTCAAAAGGCTTCCCTCTAACACAGAAAGGTCTGGGGAACTTAGAAACTACAATACAGTTCTGAATACAGCAAATCTGTATCTGGACTACTCTAGTTAGCAGGAAAGACAGGAAAACAAGCAAACAAGCCAAAACTTTTTTTTGTTGTTTTTTATAGAAAAAGCACTTAAAACAGTAATAAAATCGCTTTAAACACAGTGCAGGCTATCACATTTGAGTGTGAAGCAAAATACAGTAAATGCAGTTAAAATAAATGCAGTAGAATGAAAAACGACTTAAAAGAAGTGCAACAGGAAAGGCGGGAAAACAAGCAAACAAGCTAGAACTTTTGTTTGCTTGTTTTTTTTTTTTTTTTTAATAGAAAAAGCACTTAAAACAGTAATAAAATCACTTTAAACACATTGCAGGCTATCACACACACACGAGTGTGAAGCAAAATACAGTAAATGCAGTTAAAATAATTGCAATACAATGAAAAACGACTTAAAAGAAGCACAAAATGCAGTCTAATCAAGAAAAAGCAAAATGGAGATACTTAAAGTCTCTCTCTCTCTTTCTCCTTTCTGTTGCTCTTGAAGTCTGCAGAACGCCAAAACAGTATCTGTGGTAGGATGCTGCTTAAGGCTAGGGATATACCTGCCTGGGACACATATTCAGCGAGCTCAATCATGTCTCTCTTCATATAGTCCAGTGAGGTACCTCTCAAGTCATTCACATCAACATGGTCTATGACAGAGTCATAACAGTACCTGTTGTTGAGAGACTTGAGTGCGTGTGTGATATGTCAGATTCCAGCACCTGACAAGCAACTTACCGTGACTTTCTCATTGTCTAGCCTGGTGAGGGGCACATCTGTGTGTCTCACAATAGAGTTTCCTATGCCTAGTATGTTGTGTTCATGCCTGGGCCTTAGAGGCTGTGAGACACAGGCATGTGTACTATGTGTGATGTTTGGTGCTGGGGGTTGTGATGTGCATGTGTGTTTTTGCTTCAGAGGTCTCTTTTGTTTAGGTATGTTTTTGTTGAGAACCTCCGCATAAGTGGGAGTGTGTTGTACAGGTGTCGGTGGTGTTAGAGGTGTGTTTTTACTGGTGTTTGAGCAGACAACCTTCTCAGTGCTAGACATACTGGCTTGTGATTGAGACAGCAAGGATTCTAGGTTCTTAATGTAATTGCATCTCTCACATATTGTGTTCCTAGGTGGTAGTAGAAGTAGAGGGTTGTCCGTGTACAAGAGGCAGTTGCTACACTGTCTCAGGATGCCCATATCAACCAGACTAGAAGGAGAAACCATCGGAAATTGTTTGTCCATGGTTGTCAGAATCTGAGGAAGACAGGTCAGGGATTGTAGAGTGGGTACTATCTGGGGAAAGTACCAATACGTGTGAGTAGAGCTGGATAAAATCAATACAGTAGCTGTAAGGGTGGGCCTCACTTACACAGGAGTGCTGGTAAGGGAATAAAATGCAGCTGAGATACCTCACAAAGGCTTAAAACAGCACAGTGGTGGTGTGTGATGTGAAAACAAGCACAAACATGCACAAATGCAGGTTTTAAGTACCACAAAAACAAATGTAAAATAGAAACACTGGAACTGACCAATCAACCCTAGTCCTTGAGCTTTATTAAGTAACTACCTGTTAATTTGGTTAAATATAGAGCAGTCATTTTTTTTTTAATTGAGCTTATTCAGTGCACCTATAAGTGAAAATGTGTCATGTGTTTTTTCTAGACCTGAATATGGTGTTGGAAATCTGTCAGCAGTTACTTGCTCAAAGAATATCATCAGATTTTGGGAAAGTATGGCCTTTCCCTTCACAAACTCATACCTACCTTGTTCTTGAAGCAGAAAGTCTTCTCTTTTTCTATAACAGGACCATGATTGCCATTTCCATTACTATACAAAAACTGCATTTTAGCAGGTTAATCCCTAATTATCTGGCTCCAATAAAGTCCCTCTTTGTGAAGTGGAGCCATAACTGCTTGTCATTACATTACCAGTATATACCCATCGTTCAGTAGCTTTTTAAAAAGTGTTATAAGAGGGCTGGTAATTTCGTTTTTAATTCTGTATAAGAAAGTCATGGAATATTATTTGTTCCCACAGAGCAAGTCATCTTGATTTTATTCGAGATTATTTATAAAACATCCTATTCTTTCTCTTATTGATCATTTTGTAAACAAGAAACATCTTTATTGATTTATCATGTATGACATAGGCCATGTTACAACTATATAAATGACAATAAACTAAAGGAACACAATGTCAGTTGCAAACATTATACATTCCAAACAGTGCCAACACAACTGTAGCTGCAAACATTATACATCATTTTAACATATCCAGTCATTGTTAGTCAACCATTACATAGCTCATTCAAATCCTACCTTCTTTTAAACCTCGTTCCTCCTCTGCATGTTTTGATCCCACAGTTCCCATTTTTTCTAGGTAATTTGCTCCTACTCTTTTCTAAACGTCCCAGTTCCGTTTGTTTTATCTCTGCTACTATCTTCACTACTTCTAGAAAAGTTGGTTTAGACTTTGATTTGCATTTTCTACTAATTGCTTTTTGGCAGCCATCATAATTAGATTCAGCAAGGCCTTACTATATCTAGGCAATTCCGAGTTTGTATCATAGCTCAAGAAAATCATTTCCCTAGTCACTCCAGTTTCCTCACCCAGCATCTCCAACAGAGCAGTCTGTAGGGAATGTTTAAAATCTGCCAACTCAGTACACTCTCAGAAAATATGTTCCCAGTTATCTCTTTCTGCCCTGTCACACCTCCAACATTTACTGTCTGCCTGAGGAAAAATTCTTTGAAGTCTTCTTGGGGTATAAAAATACCTGTGTAAGCACTTCCAGGCAAATATCCTAAATTTTATAGATTATGTTACATATTTGGGAAACATACATATATCCTCCAAATGTTTCTTTGTGAATTGCTTATCTAAAATTTCTTCCCAAGCCTTTCTAACTTCCTCTGATTGATTCTTACAGTTTTAGTGCACTATTTTATTTGCTCTATGAATTATTTCTTTCTTAATGGCAGCTTCTGTTCTAGATCCTACTAAAAACTATGTCAGTGCTGGTCTTTCATTTAAAACCACCCTATTTATTTCTCTTTGCCTATACTCTGATATCAGTCCTTAATATGCAAGGCAATCCTCAGTCAGCAGTCCAAATAAGTTATTGGCATCTTCCCATTCTATTCCCTTGCCCTCTCTAATTACTTGCTCCCAATACCTTGGTTCCTTTGCCAGTTTTCTCTAACATATTCCCACCCTCTCTTGCCTATTCTCTGCATCTCTAAATGCAGTCATCCCTATTGGCAGAATCTACTTTCTCCATTCCTGTGTTGGCTTAGTTCTTAGAAAACCTTCTGCTACTTTATGAATATAATATTCTGCATGATTATTGTTGTTCTCCTTAAAGGTTTACATCCAAAATCCCAGCCTCTCCCTGTTACTTGAGCTTCACCCCTTGTTTCATCACCATCTATTTCCACTTTGAATTATAGTTTTCTGCCTGTGCTATGTTTAAGAGCCTTAACTGTGTTGCTCTAAAATACCCATTCAACTTGGGTAATCCCAAGCCACCCTGTTCTATTGGAAAAATACGCTTATCCCACTTGGCTCTTGCCGTCTTCCCCTCCCAAATAAAAATCCTTCAGCTATTTATTGATTGCTAGCCACAACTTCTCCTCTGGTTGATAAAAATATGCCTGACCAATATATAAGACTAAAGGGACTAAAACATTTTAATTGCTTGTATCTTACTATCAATATCCATACAGTAGAGCTTCCATTTTCTCAGGTTTTTGTATTATCTTTTGTTTAGTCTCTTCCCACATATCCTTAGCTGCCACACCAGTATCATTTTTAATCCACACTCCTAAATACTTTATTTTATCATGTTCCCATAAATATGGATATTGCTGAACCAATTGGTATGGGAGTACATAATTTACTTCTATTGCGTTTGTTTTAGCTTCATTAATTTTGTATCCTGAAAAGGTCTGAAACTGTCTCAGTATGTTCCACAACACTGTAATGTCCCTTTCTGGTTTTGTCAGGTATAAAATAATGTTATCTGCAAATAAAGCCATCTTTTATTAACTACCATACCAATTATATCCTTGAATTTCTGAGTCCCTTATTTTCTTTGCCAATGGTTCTAAATATAATGCAAATAACAAAGGGGAAAGAGGGCACCCATGTCTGGTTCCTCTGCACAAGTAGAGTTTATCAGAGAGGATCTCACCCACTTTAATTTTCACCTCCGATCCTTCATATATCCTCCAAATCAACCTTATAATTTTATCAAGAAATGCAAATGCTTCCATTGCCCTCCTCATAAAATCCCAGCTTACTCTTTCAAATGCTTTCTCTGCATAGCAGCAACAGTGGTATTTTATTATATTCTGCTTCCTTCTGGATTATTACTGTTCTGTTTATGTTGTCAAATATTTGCCTCCCCTCCACAAAACCACATTGATCCATATCTATCAGTTTTGGCATCATTTTGCCATTCTTTTAGCAATTATAGACATGAACACTTTATAATCATGGTTTAGTATTGAAATGGGCCTGTATGAAGCTGGATCTGACAGATCTTTGCCCTCATTAGGTATGACAGCTACAATTGCTTTCTTCCAGGATGTTGGTACTTCTCCTCTTAAAACACTGCTAAACATCATCTTCAAGCTCTTCATCAGTCCCCCCCCCAAGCTTCCAAACTTCCACAAGAATACCATCTACTCCTGGGGACTTTCCTGTAGATTGGTTATACATCACTATTTTATCTCATCTCCTCCTATCCTAACTGCTAGTAATTGAGCCTCCTCTTCCTCTAGCCTTGGCATAATTAACTCTTCCATACACATTTCCCTTTGTACCTTTTCTTGATTTCCATATTTCTCTGCTTTATACAGACTTTCTTAGAATTTCTGAAATATTTCTAATACTTCTGCAGGATCCCTTGTTATTTTCCTTCTTATAGGTTCATAGGTTCATAGATGTTTACTATGCTAATGACCACAATGGCCTTTTTAAGCCTAGCCATGCATACCAAATCTCTGATAAGTTCTGATACCCTTGATAAGCATAGACCTGGGAGATTAACCATTTACATGTTACTTGTGTCCATTAGAGACATAGGTGCCAAACCAGGGATACATTTCCTGTTTCCCATCCAATTGTCCAAGTTGCACTTAAATTGGGTTAGGGAGGAACTCTACTTCACATGGATGGGAGCCTGTTCCATAGACGGAGTAGTGTCTGGGATACAAACCTATCTCTTTAGCAGGTCCTATTTATGGCACAGGCAAGATTTAAGTCTTTAGAATGGGTAATTCTGGTGCTGCTTGTTTTGTGGATATGCAAGAGGTTCATCAGAATGAGGTCTGACAATGCCCTGTATGCCAGGCATAGATCTCCCCTCAAAAGCCTGTAGGAGACAGAATACAGGGATAGGGCCTTGAGGCGGTCTGCACAGGGCATTTTACTTTTGCCCTGTATTCTTTACTGAGGAACCTCTGCAAACATTCCATTTGTTGGATATGCCTGGTTAGGTACATACCAAAGGGAGCATTGTACTCAATGATAGGTCTGATGAATACTGAATACAGTGGAACAATGACTTCCTTGAACTTAGATGCCATACCTTTGTTTATAAGTTGCACAACATAGAATGATTTCCTCACCACTGTAGACACGTAATGGTCAAAGGCTAGATTACTATTTATGTGTGCCCCTGACTACTGGGTTAACTTTAAGGAGTGTGTTGTCAATATGATAGTTACCAGGGATGGATGACTTCCCAAAGGATTCTATTATGCATTTCTTGGCATTTAGTTTTGTCCATGGCACTGACACCAGTTGTTTGTCTATGTCAGCCCCTCCTGGAGAACATTTGTGTCAGCGTGAGATTCAATGACAGTTTCTTATTTGCAATCATCTGCAAATTTAGTCAACCAGAGACCACTGACATAGGTCCAATGAACACGAACTATTGAAAACTAGTAATAAAGTTTACAAGAAGCACTTCAGTTCACCACACCACTCTTGAAGCAATAATTTGTTGTTTATTCCATAGAAAACGAACAAAACATATAAAGCACTAAGCGCTTTCACCCAGTACCATACCGGGTTTCCTCAGAGTGACTCTGAGGAAACCCGGTATGGTACTGGGTGAAAGCGCTTAGTGCTTTATATGTTTTGTTTGTTTTCTATGGAATAAACAACAAATTATTGCTTCAAGAGTGGTGTGGTGAACTGAAGTGCTTCTTGTAAACTTTATTACCACTGACATAGGCCTTGACTTCTGAGAAGTAAATGCCAAAAAGGAGCAGTCCAAGGACTGATCCCTGAGGGACTCCACTTGTGACTGGCCTCTTTGTATAGGTGGATTCCCCAATTCTATCTTCCTGGGTCCTGGCTGTGAGCCATTTGGTTATCCACCGGGTGACAGATGGGTTTATACCTAACCTCGTGAGTTTGACAACAATGCCCAAGTGGGGTATTATGTCAAATGCCTTGGCCAGGTCAAGGTAGGCAGTCTGAATGATTTTGCCCTCATCCATTGCTTTGGTGACCTTCTCAATGAAATCCACCAGGTTGAGTAGGCATGATCTGCCCTTGACAAAACCAAACTGGGCTGGGTCCAATGTTTGGAGGTTTACTATATCTCTATTGATCATCTCTGTGATAATTCTTTCCATGGCTTTACATATAAGACTAGTGAGGCTTATGGGTCTGTAGTTTCCTGGGTCTGTAGATGACCCACCTTTGCGCAGAGGGATGACTGTTGCCTTTCTCCATTCATGAGGCATGGAGCCTGTTTGCAGGCTACAGTTAAATAATTATTCCAGAGGCCCTGATAGGTCATGTTTCGTGCTATTTAGAAGGCATCCTGGGATATTGTCTGGGCTCATTGATTCAGTGTTTTTGATCCTTAGAGAGAGCATTGAGGACCTGTTCCCTAGTGATAGTTATATTTGATGATATTTCCTGAGCGAAGGTTGAGGGGGAGAGAGGGGTAAAGTTGGCACTGAATTTACCAGCCAGGAGGTCTGCTATATCTTCTGGCTCAGTATAAGTGACTCCATTTACAATGAGGTCTGCACATAATTGTGTATTGCCTTTGAGGCTGTGGACATAGCTAAAGAATGCTTTGTGGTTGTCCTTGGTCTGGGAGGCCAAATTTACCTCATATTTGGCTATAGTAGACTTTATTTGTCCTCTGAGTTGTTTGTTTAGTTTGATGAGAGTGCTTTTATCCTGCTGGATGCTGCACCTCCTAATTTTTGCCATGATTTTCCTCCTCCTATTATACAGCCTATTGATCTTGTGATTCCACCAGGGTGGCTTGTTTTTTGAGTTAGTTGTGTATTTCTTCATGGTGGGTAAAGCTGCCTCTATGCAGCTATTAACATGCTAGTACAGGGTTTCTGTGAGCAGTTCTGCATAGGGAGCAGTGTTCTCAGGGTTTATGGGGGCTTGAATGTTTGCCAGGTTCTCACTTAATAGCAGGAGGCTAGCCTTAGAATAGTTCCCGAATATTCCAGGTTTAGCTGGGGGTCCAGGTTTTATTTTTACTGCAAAGGAAACCATTTTGTGGTCTGACCTTACAAGGGAAGGCATTACAATAAGGGGTGTGCAGCACTCTCCCATATTAGTGAGAACCAGATCCAGTATGGTTGCACCCTGGTTGGTGTATTGATTTGGTTCAGGGAGTTTGTGTTTACAAAATCCTGGAATCTCTGTGCATGTACATTTGATGTCATATAGAATTCCCAGTTAATAGTGGGGTAACTAAAGTCATCCATCAATATGGTATTGGGTTGGATGTTTAGTGTTTCTAATAAGTTTAAATACATGGTAGGGTTTCCTGGGTCATACAGGAGGGCCTATAGATTGCAAGGAAGTGGTATTGGATTTTACCTATGATGATTTGTACATGGAGCAGCTCAAGGTCATTGTCCTGTTTGACCAGCTTTGAAGTATTCTTTAGTCCCTACCTGGGAAGTAGCCGGCCTAATTGTGTGGAAGGCATTATAACCTTGCACTGTCGGTGTTCTCTCCATGGCTTTAAGCCATGTCTCGGTGACCGCACAGATGTCAGCATTCTGTATGACAAAGAGAGCTTCTAGGGAGTGGAGTTTTTTGTTTAGACCTCTAGCATTGAACAGTAATACCTTTAGATCTTCTTGGTTTTGATTCGGTGTGTTTGAAGTACTTTCAGTCTGGCATTTCCTAAAAAAGGCACTATGGGGGAAGACAATGTCTCAGCTAATATTAGAAAGCCTAGAGGGGAGAGTTGCAAACCATCCCTAGCAAAGCAGTGTGGTCTGTTGATCATCTCTTTCCATGCTGACAAATATTGCACCTAAGCTTGGTGACAACCCTTTCTGCTTTCTGCCGCCTGAGTCCTTATGCTAAAAGTTTTTGTACTCTAGAGTTATTATCAAAAAACAGTTGCTTAACGGCAATCTTTCTAAACTCATACATATTATCGAGGTAGTCTCTTATTTCTATTTAGCATTCTGTAGTTGATTTTCTTCTTGTTCTGTGAGATTCCCCCTATTTTGCAATACTTTAGTATTTTTCAGTCCCTCTAAATAATTATTGTTACTTCTTAACTATATTTCCCTTTCTTTTATTTCCACCATATTTTCAAATTCCACTTTAATTTTATCCCACTCCCTAGCTATGTTTTCAGAAGAATTTTCTATCTTCTCATATAGCTCTTGAATAATTTTCACTATCCATTCCTTAAATTCCCCTCTTTTCAGCAGATAGTGGGAAAGCAGCAGTGTCTCATTTTTATTTCATTACCCTGTGTTTTTATTTTAGTTATTATTGGCGCATGATCTGAAATAGTTATTGGATACATATCAAGACCTTTAATTAAATGCATATGTTCCTATGAAATGCAAATAGCCCAGTTTTTGTATCTTGGGGAATAATATGGAAATTCACTCCGAATTCTTAGTACTAAATTCACATCTTTCATAAATTTCTTTAAAAATCTACCCTCCTTTGTTATATTTCTCTTTCTGGGCCACCCAGACACATCTTCACTGTTGCATATAAAATTCCAGTTCCCAACTATAATAGGTTTATAGGTAGGTACTAGGCTATTAGCCCTAGGGCCTATATAAGCCTAGCCAAAAAGGTAGCCTGGCTTTCGCCACCCATGAAAATTATTTTCCTGTACCCCTGTTGAGCAGAGCCACAGAAGTGATCCCTGGGGTGAATTTCCTATTTCCCATCCAATCATCAAGATTTTTCTTGAAGAGTGCTAATGAGGAGCTCTGTTTGACATAGATAGGTAGTCTGTTCCAGCGTATGGGAAGTCTCTAGGACAGGAATCTATCCCTCCAGCATGTTCAATATATTGTGGTGACAAGATTTAGGTCCCTAGAGCGTGTAGCTCAGAGGGATTGGGATTTCTTTAAGTGGAGCATGTCCAACAGCTCTGGGTTCAACATAGCTTTGTATGTTAGGCAGCGATCACCTCTGAGTAGGCGATATGCGACGGAGTAAAGCTGGAGTTTTTTTGAGACGGTCTGCATACGGCATCTGTTTGAGGCCAGTAATCCTCTTTGTGAGGTATTTATGTGGCCTTTCCAGTTGTTGTAGATGTCTTGTGAGGTACATACCAAAAGGGGCATTGTACTCTATAATGAGTCTAATGAGTGATGAGTAGAGGGGAACAATGACCTCTTTTTTTCTGGATGAGAAACCTTTTGTGATGAGGTGAACCACGTAGAAGGATTTCCTGACCACTGTGGCGATGTGATTATCAAATGAGAGACTACTGTCCACCTGTGTCCCAAGGTCTCTTATCACACTTTTGGTGTTAAGTAGACTACCACTCATGTGGTAGTTCATGGGTACAGAGTTTTTACCAAAGGGGATGACAATACACTTTTCGGCATTGAGCTTCAGGCCATGGCTTTGACACCAGGCATCTGTCTCAGTGAGGCCCTTTTGTAGTATGTCCACATCGTTAGGAGTTTGAATTATGGCTCCTAGTTTGCAGTATTAGCCTATACTTCAGAGAAGTAGATACCAAACAGGAGAGGACCCAGGACTGAACCCTGTGGTACTACACTTGTCACTGGTCTGAAGTTGGATTTGGAGTCTGCTACTTTCACAGTGTGGGTTCTGTCTGTGAGCCAGTTGGCAACCCATCTTGTGTCATAGGGATTTATACCTAGTTTAGTGAGCTTATCTATATATCCAGAGTGGGGGATGGTGTCGAAAGCCTTGGTGAGGTCTAGATAAGCTGTGTGAGCCACCTTACTCTCATTTATGGCTTTGGTGACTGCTTCAAAGAAGTCAATCAGGTTTAGGAGACATGATCTGCCTTTTACAAACCCGAACTGGGTAGGGTCCAGAGTTTGGAGATTACCAATGTCTTTGTTTATGAGTTCCATGATGATACATTCCATGGCCTTGCAGACCAGGCTCATCAGGCTAATGGGGCGGTAGTTCCCCGGGTCTGTAGTGGCTCCCCCTTTGTGGAGTGGGATAACCATCATGGTGCGCCATTCAGTGGGCACAAAGCCTGAGGTGAGGCTATGACTGAACATGGTACTTAGGTAGGGTACCAGTTCATTCTGTAGTTCATGTAGAACGCAGCCTGGGATATTGTCAGGTCCCATGGATGCTGTGTTCTTGGCTTTGGAGAGTGTGTTTTTCACCTGTGCAGCCGTATAATAATATAATAAGTAATATTCCTTGCTGAAAGCTGATTATTTCTCAAAAAAATTTCTTTAGCTCCATTATGCCAGTTTTTGATGAATATAAATACATCACTGTAATCTTCCTCCCTTGACAGTAGACCCTAAGTACTACAAATCTACCATTATCATCTTTTATTTCCTCTTCTATTACTATTGGAGTGCCTCTTGCAATTAATATAAGTACTCTCTTCTTCCTGTGCCCCAGGTATTCTGCTGAATAACCATCCTGAAAACCTTTCTTTATCAAGTTCACATCTTCATTTCTTTCCAAGTGAATCTCCTATAGCATAGCTATTTGGACTCTACTTTTCTTAATGTATTTCACCACTCTTTCTTTTTTGAATTTGTCTCTGAGACCATTAATGTTTAAAGACATTACAGAAAGAATCATATTCTTGCGGGATTATTATTCCCATCTTTTATGTATAACAGCTTTTTTTGTTACATATCTAGTTTTAGCTTTTGTGTTACATGCATATACTGTTCAGCAGGTTAATCTTTTGTACCTTTATTGAATTATCACTTGTGACATAGGCAAACTTACATTTATAAATAAGTAATCAAAACTGCATTAACAAATTAACATTAACAAATAATATACATCACATATATTATTATATATCGTATAACCTAAGCAACATTACATAACTTATTCAATTCCTGCACCCCCCTTTTTAACAAGAAACATCTTTATTAAACCATCACTTATGACATAAGCAATCACACATTTATATAAATGAAAACAAACTACACCAACACAATCCTAGTTGCAAGGATTTTACATCACAAACCATACTGACACTCCCATTTGGAAACATTATACATCACTTATAATCTACTCAATCATTTTCAGTCAAACATTACATAACTTACTAAGTCCTGCCATCTTTTAAATCTCATCCCTCCCCTGTAGTATTGTTCCCTCAATTCCCATTTTCCCTATGTAGTTTGCTCCTACCCTTTTTTAAAGACCTCAATTACAGTTGCTTTATCTCTGTTACTATATTCACCTCTTCTACTATAGATGGTTTAGATTTTGATTTCCATTTTCTAGTAATTGCTTTTTTGGCAGACAGTATTATTAGATACAGCAAGGCCCTTACCATTGTTATCTTCATTTCAGCCTATGTCACATCTTGCAGAACATTTTGTTTTATTGAAAATCCTCAAATAACAATATGCACATACACCCAATATCCCCTAAAACCTACTAACTTAATAATAACACACTAAACTATGTACATCTTCAAATATTGAAGTTTTACCCCCTTAATAGGGACAAATGTTCCAGACAGACACACAAACAGACTTGAGGTAATCTAAAAGAAAGTTTATCCATGCTAAGACACATGGAAGAGCTTGTGATTCTATTAAGTCTTGTCTGGTTTTGCCTTATCTTTATAGCTGTCCCATTTGGTAGAACACATGTTTGCTTTCAAAAAACACTTTCTCCAAGCCATTCCTCTTTATCATATTGTCTACTAATGACATGAGAACCAGATATAGGACTGTTTACTAGAAAAAAATACCTTATAATATTCAATATTCAATTCAATATTCTTTTTCATTTACTTGCTTTCAGTCAAAACTTGTTACTATGTAAAGTTAATAGATTTCACAAACACAGTCATTCATCTATGCAAGAATGAGAGCAAGCACACTATTTTTTTCTTTTGTCATGCTCTTTTAACCAGATTTCCCATATTTGTTAACATTGCAGTGCCTACATTTCTTAAAACTGAACAAGGAGAAAGAGCGGAGAAGAGCGAAAGAAATAAAAAGAACAAACAGAAGCACCTATTTACATTAGTATCCCTATTACACTTAAAACTAACTGAAAAAAATACTTTATAACATGCAGAGAAAATCATGCACCATTTCCGTAATACTGTTAAGAAAACAATTTGTTTTACTTAGTTAACTCTCTCCTTCTCCCCTCTTCCCCCTTCCTGAGTATTTGTCAAAACATTAATGACATGAAGTAGGGCATATGCTTTAGAGTCCCCTACAAGTTTAACAAAGTCCAAGAAAGTCCAATATTTCCAGATTCTCTTGTTCTATTCCTGTTCATCTCCATCTCCCAAACCCGTGCATTATCAGTTCTTATACTCTACGTCTGTGCTTTTTTTCCATTGAAACACTGGGAAAGGTTTCACTGGAACAGTCTCACTGTGGTCTTTACTACCAGAAGGACAAGAAGCAGAATCTCCTTCTGCTTCACAGTTCTATTTTTGTTGGACAAACTTTTGTATTTCCACCTTAGCATGTACTTCATTAAAAAATGTTTTTGTTCCTCCAGGGAAAAATATTTTAAAGATAGCTGGGTATAGAAGTTTGAATCTCACACTTGCTTTTCGATATTCCCTATATCATGGTAGTAGTAATCTCGAATAAAACAAGCCAGAAATACAATGGAATAAGATGGAATCTGCTTGAGCTAAAAAAACAATTTTAATAAGTCACGAAAACAAAGCTTTAGTACTTTCGTTCCATACCATGGAACTTCCTCAGAACAATCACAATTACACAATCAGCATTTTTATATTCAAACCAACCAATCAGATCCAAATAAAAAAAAAATCACGATTTCATATCATTAAAAATATTTCTAAAAATTTGTATATATATATATATATATATATATATATATATATATATATATATATATATGTATATATATATATATATATATATATGTGTGTGTGTGTGTGTGTGTGTGTGTGTGTGTGTGTGTGTGTGTGTGTGTGTGTGTGTTTTGCATGTATTAACACAATATTTATAATAAATAATTCCTTAATCTTAAGACTGGTGCTATTGTAACCATCATTTAAGCCATGAGGGGTCAGGGCATTTAATCTAATCTGCTATTTTAATTCTTCCACACTAAGATGTTCATCAGTCACTATACCTTGAACATCCTTCTTAACTTGTTGTATAACTAAAAAACCAAAATGGTGTGTAGAATTAGCCAAAATGTACCTATAAAGGGCATTAGTTGTTTTCTTCTTTTAAATATCTGTATTGTGCTTGTATATACAGTCCTTTAATCTCCAAGATGTTTTCTCAATATAATATGATGGACATTGTAAACACTGGGCTAAATATACAACACTAGAAGTGGTACAATAGAAATGCCCATTCAACTTATAATCTGTTCCTCTAATGTTAAACCTACCAGCCTCTATTATATGCCTACATCATGAACAATGTCCACATTAAAAGGTGCCAGTCCTAACCAAATGCTTAGAATTTTTTTTTATTTTTTAATAAATGTTTAAACGACCTATCCTTTTTATATATAATGGTAGGGGTGGATACAAATTTTTCTAAATACATGAAATCCACTGTAACAAATGTCCAATTTTTGTTAATTACTACGACTATTGCTGGACTGTCCAAAGTGTAGGCAGTAATAAAGAAATTTTTCAATTTATCCTTATTACCATTCAAACCATGATTGCCTGTGCTAATAAATCTACTTACCCAATCTAAAATAGGAGAATAAATACCCAGATTTCTTTTAACAATAACCTCTGTCTTGATATCATGTAAGAAACCTGCTGGGTAACCTCTACTTGTAAACATATCCATTAATTTATCACATTCAGAATAAAAAATATTTATATCTGATATCATTCTAGCAAGCCTAACTAACTGACCCTTCACTAATGACTTTTTTTGATGTTGTGGGTGCCAACTTGAGTAGTGAAGGTAGTTGATAGAAAAAATAGGCTTGCAGTAAATAGTAAAAACATAATGCCCCCTTTGGATATCTTTGCTAATTAACACATCCAAGAAAGCCATTTGATTTTCATCATAATTGTGAGAAACCCTCAAAAAATCAAATGTATTATTAATGTACATCAAAAAACTTTAAGTTTTTCTTCCGAATGCACCCACAAAATAAAATATGTCATCCAAAAATCATGCATATAATGTCCAACAATTCACAAATTGACTGTTGAAAATATACCGGTCTTCCCACCCTGCGATAACATAATTGGCAAACATGGGTGCACACGCTGCACCCATGGCTACACCAGTGACTTGTCTAAAAAAATTGTCCTTCAAAATGCAAAAAAATATATATTTTAGTATGTTTCCATAAGGGTGACCATGGTGTAAACCCTATTAGTACTAAATTCACCAGATTTTAATAGTTGATACTCAAACCATTGTAGACCAATATCATTTGGAATGATCGTAAATAAATTACATACATCAATTGTGATCAAATAACAATTAGAATTGAACTCAACTTTGCTGATCATCTGCAAAAAGTGCCATGAATCTTTACATATTTGTTGGATCTTTGAAATGTTTTTCTTAGATGTTATATCCAGAAATTTAGCTATAAAACATGTCTTAGACCTTTTTGCATCTACTATTGGTAATTTGTTATTACTGGAAGATAACTATGCCATTTCATCTTTAAATGAGATCAACATTGCATATGCTAAGATAGATGCATTATTGTTTGATTTATTAATAGAAGGCTCACTTGCAAAACACGAGTATGAATTTATGTTAAATGATAACTCAGCAGTTGCCAATATATTTGGCATACCAAAATTACACAAAAGCATTTACCAGCCCCCTTTTAGACCAATAGTAGATGCAAAAAGGTCTAAGACATGTTTTATAGCTAAATTTCTGGATATAACATCTAAGGAAAACATTTCAAAGATCCAAAAAACATGTAAAGATTCATGGCACTTTTTACAGATGATGAGTGAAGCCGAGTTCAATTCTAATTGCTTTTGGTCACAACTGACATATGTAATTTATTTACAGTCATCCCAGACAACATTGGTCTACAATAGTTTGAGTATCAACTATTAAAATGTGGTGAATTTAGTACTAATAGGGTTTACACCATGGTCACTCTTATGGAAACAGTATTAGACTATCATTTTTTTTCATTTCGAAGGACAATTTTTTAGACAAGTTGCTGGGATGGCCATGGGTGCAGCATGTGCACCCATATTTGTCAGTTACGTCATGACAGAGTGGGAAGACCGGTACATTTTCAGCAGTCAATTTGTGAATTGTTGGAAATTATATACACAGTTTTTGGACAACATATTTATTTTGTGGGTGCATTCAGAAGAAAAACTTAAAGATTTTTTCATCTACATTAATAATACAGTTGATTTTTTGAGGTTTTCCCACAATTATGATGAAAATCAAATGGCTAGATGTGTTAATTAGCAAAGATATCCAAAGGGGGTGTTATGTTTCTACTATTTACCGCAAGCCTACTTTTTCTAACAACTACCTTCACTACTCAAGTTGGCACCCACAACATCAAAAAATGTCAGTAGTGAAGTGTCAGCTAGTTAGGCTTGCTAGAATGATATCGGATATAAATATTTTTTATTCCGAATGTAATAAATTAATGGATATGTTTACAAGTAGAGGTTACCCAGCAGGTTTCTTACATGATATCAAGACAGAGGTTATTGTTAAAAGAAATATGTGTATTTATTCTCCTACTTTAGATGGGGTAAGTAGATTTAATAGTACAGACAATCATAGTTTGAATGGTAATAAGGATAAGTTGAGCAATAGCCGCAGTAATTAACAAAAATTGGACATTGCTTACAGTGGATTCCATGTATTTAGAAAAAAACTGGATCTTCTCCTACCATTATATATAAAAAGGATAGGTCATTTAAGCATTTATTAGAAAATAAAAAAAATTATAAGCATTTGGTAAGGAATGGCACCTTTAAATGTGGACATTGTTCCTAATGTTGGGATATAATAGAGACTGGTAGGTTAACATTAGAGGAACAGATTGTAAAGTGAATTGTCATTTCTATTGTACCACTTCCAATGTTACATATTTAGGGCAGTGTTTACAATGCCATCATATTACATTGGGGAAAACATATCTGAGATTAAAGGACTATATATATATATATATATATATATATATATATATATATATATATATATATATATGCATAATACATATATTAAAAAGAAGAAAATAACTAATTCCCATTATAGGCACATTTTGGCTAATTCTACACACCATTTTGATTTTTTGTTATACAACAAGTTAAAAAGGATGTTCAAGCTATAGTGACAGATGAACATCTTAGTGTGGAAGAATTAAAATGGCAAATTAGATTAAATGCTCTGACCCCTCCTGGCTTAAATGATGGTTGTACAATAGCACCAGTTTTAAAATTAAGGAATTATTTATTATAAATATTGTGTTAATACATGCAAATGCATACACACACACATATATATATATATTATATATATATACATATATATATATATATATATATATATATATATATATATATATATATATACTTTTTTAGAAATATTTTTATTTATATGAAATCAGTTGATTTTTTATTTGGATTTGATTGGTTGTTTGAATATAAAAATGCTGATTGTGTAATTGTGATTGTTCTGAGGAAGTTCCATGGTATGGAATGAAAGCGATAAACCTTTGTTTTCGTGGCTCATTAAAGCTGCTTTTTCAGCTCAAGCAAATTTCATCTTATACAATTTTATTCCCTATATAATGGAATAAATTTATTCCTCTTCTGCCTGGTGTGAAATGAATAGTCACTCTCCACAAACACTCTGCTGTCTCTCACTTTTAGTACTTTGTCCTTCTGCCACCGTTTTGTCAGAATCAACTCCTTCTGCTGGTAAGATTGCATAGCCAAGTTTGGATCGTAAACATGATGTGCTCTTTCAGTTAACAATTCCTGTTGTGGAATACCAGTCCAGATGCTTAATTTATGCTTTCATAAAATTAATACAGACTGTTCCTTCCACCTACTCTGGTACAGCAGAAAATCTTAGGTTTTCCCTATGTGCTCTGCTTCTAATTCTGTTTTTTTAAACATCTCTCCTTGTGCGGTTTCATATCCAGTGAGCCTTTTCTTCATTTCAGCCTCTGGGTTTTGCAGTTCTTTTTATCTGATTATCTGTTTGAAGCTTCTTCCATTTTTCCTGCTTTTTATTGTTTGTGTTGATATACTCCATTAGTTTTTCATTTATTTAACCAGGTCTTTGTGGCTGCTTTATACTTTCTTCTAGATTATTGGAAGTCATGTCTGGAACTTGCATTGCTTCTTTCTGAAAAACTGCAGTTCTTTTCCTAGTATGTGTTTTTTACTCAACTTTTGTAGCTGATTTTGCTCCAGGTCCTTTATATTTCTTTTTTCCTGCCATCAAGGCAGTGCACTTACTAGTCATTTACTGAAACTTGCCCAGAAATCTAGTTCCATTGGCTTTCTCTGCTAAGTTTCTGTTTTCAGACTGGGAGAATCAGAATCAAGCTGTTACTCAATGTGCAGCCACCATTTTGGAAGTCTCCTCTTACTGATCAATTTGTTCCAAGGACTAATAACACCAATTGTCTAAAGAAGCATAAAGAATGGTGGACTCATAAACTCAATAGGGTAGGGAGAAAGGTGAAAACCCACTGGCAGAAGTTTAAGGTAATTCCTAATGATATAAGCAGAACAAACTATAAAAAAATTAGGAATACATTTAGGCATTTGTTAAGATATGCAAGAAGGACATATGAATATAAGTTAGCAGCTTACACCGCTGATAAAAAAAGGCTCTCTTTAATTCTAATTAATTCTAAGGAATTGTAGGGTGGATTCTGAGTCAAATATTAGTGTTGCAAAGGATGGTGGAATATTCACAGATGCACCTCAGTTAGTAGAAATATTTTCATATGAGTTGTCTTTCTTGTCAGATAACATCCACTTTCTCCAGTTTAGATTTCAACAACTACAGTTATACCTGCCAGACTATAAGCCATGATCTAGTAGTTTCTGCACTCATTCCAATTAAACCATACTCAGCAACCAGCCCTCATGGGCTCTGTGGTTATTTTTATTTTAAAATTTCTCAAACACTCTTAATCTTCTCTGTGCTGATTCTATCCGTTTGGTTTACAGGAGGGGTTTGCCCCATGGATATCAAAACAACTGTTGTATTTCCCCTTTTGAAAGGTTGCACATTTGTCACCCTATTAGTCTTATGTGTATTATCAGCAAATGTTTTGAAAGAATTTCAACCCTTGATATTTTTCAGCCTGGGTTTACCCAAGGGGGATCTTGTCTGACTAAACTGTGAAGTTTTTACCACAATATCTAGGAATCAGTTGATATGGGTTTATCTTTTGCTGTTATCGACTTGGATCTGGCCAAGGTATTTGACTCTTCCCCATGTACAAATAAAGATGACCTTATTTAAACTTTGAATCAACCAATACATAATACAGTGGGTTGTTAGATAAGGTAAAAACTGAAGATAATATTTCTAAAGAAAGGAATGTTGCAACAAGGGTCCTACAAGGTTCTGTTCTTGGACCCATGTTGTTTATTTTGTTTGTGTCTGACTTCCCATTTCAAAATAAAATTTTAGTGAGCAAGTCAGCAGATGATACTAAAACTAGGACAATTATTAACTCTGTTAATGATCAGGCTAATTTACAGGACTTCCTGTATACCATTCACTTATGGTCTGTATATAAGAACATGGTCTATAATGCTAGTAAAACAATAGTGTTGCACTTTGGATCAAATAATCCTTGTTTTCCATATGTCTTAGATAATATTTTTATAAGTGTTGAGGGCAAAATCAGGGATTTAGGTCTGGTGGTGGACTGCAGACTGAAATATAAGACAATTTAATATTTGTAATAAAAAGTGCTAC